>NC_136363.1:4542500-4595000 GCF_037039965.1 Doryrhamphus excisus
AAAATAAAAATAAAAATAAAAATATATATTGGCAACCCAATTTGCTGGGTTGAAATAACCCAGCAGTGTTGTAAATATGAACCCAGCGTTGGGTCATATGAACAACCCAATTGTTGGGCTAAGATAACCAACCCAACTTGTTGGGTTAAAATAACTGTTATTTGCTGCTGGGTTGGGATTTCCATTACGTAAAAATAAAAATAAAACTTAAAATTAATAAAAATAAAAATAAAAATAAAAATAAAAATAAAAATAAAAATAAAAATAAAAATAAAAATAAAAATAAAAATAAAAATAAAAATAAAAATAAAAATGTATATTGGCAACCCAATTTGCTGGGTTGAAATAACCCAGCAGTGTAGTAAATATGAACAACCCAATTATTGGATTAAGATAACCAACCCAACTTGTTGGGTTAAAATAACCCAACGCGAGGTTGATCCAATATTTAACCAGCGCTGGGTTGGGAAACAACCCAATATGGGTTGTTTTTTAAGAGTATTTTTAAGAGTGTATAACTAATTAAAATGAGTGCGCTTTGACTTCGGTCTCAGGGGTCAGGCTCTTTGTTTTTTTTTTGTGTGGTCCAGTCCTGTCTCTACCAGCCTGTTCCACTCTGGTTGTCTGGTCACGCCATCTCTCTCCACACCCTTCATTTCCTTTCTCAGCGGACATCCTTTTGAAATGGTGAACAATAAGGTCCAAAGTCCACACCTCGGTTTTCCCCTCAAACTAATTTTTTCCCTGGCATTGCTTCACCCACGCTATCCGCTCATGCCTCCCAGGGATGTTATGTTTATTGAGGGATAAAAAAAAAGCCTTAAAATCCGGCTCTCGTCTGCTGATTCGGGTAGTTAAAACAATAAGGCATGCTTGTTTGCTGGAATTAGTAATAGCAGAAGATTGACAGGTTGGCTTAAAAAGGATTGTTTGTTTGTTTTTTAACATCCCCGTCAGCAGCGTCGAGCGTCAAATTTGACTTGCCCCTCGATTCATCTTGTGAGTCGAGTACTGCTTACATTTCGGTGATTATTTACAATTTACCTATGCCTTCCGACTCTGCGGCAATCCGCCCGTCGACCTCACGCTCCCACCTTCCGTCACTCATGAACAAGACCTCAAAATACTTGTGACAAAAAATTAAATTAAATTAAATTAAATTAAATTAAATTAAATTAAATTAAATTAAATTAAATTAAATTAAATTAAATTAAATTAAATTAAATTAAATTAAATTAAATTAAATTAAATTAAATTAAATTTCTACCGCTTTTCCTCACGAGGGTCACAGGGATGCTGGAGCCTATCCCAGCTGTCTTTGGGCGAGAGGCAGGGTACTTAAATTAAATTAAAAAAAAACTTGAACTATATTAGGAAAGCAGGAAGTGAACAAATGTAACAGTTACTGATTGTAAAAGTACCAGATGGAGGGGTAGGATTTAATAAGCTTTGCTTCTTCCTACTCCTTTTGGACATGTGGAACTGTGAACTGATTATGTGATGCATTCAATTGTAATCTGATTGAATCTGATGAAGACTGGACGAAGGAAAAAGTGGGAATACGGAGTTATTCCAACAAGTGAAAGAAAAACTGGAGGAAGTCGGTATCACGTGATGTTGGTGTTTACGCTTTACTGGGCATGCCCCATTGACTATTCTGGTTGATAATAACGTTGCATGTAGACACGCCATTGGAATATTCCTTCCCATGTATGCCATTGCTTGCGGAAAGGTCATTCGGAAAGAGGAAAAACTCCTCATGTAAATGTGGCTAATGTGGTTTGGGATCTGGATTTCTGTATTTTTTCTTAAAAACATTGCAGTTTTTCAAGGTTTCCACTCCATATTGAAATACTGGCTTATTTTTCCTCACGACTCATCACCTATTCCATTCCATTCCGCCGGCTTTTTCTGGTATTAGGGGACTTAACAGTGAAAGCACGTATCGTTCTGCAGTTTCTTTTCCCACTGACCAGCAGCGGGTGCTGTTGAGAGGTCCACCGAAAGCGTTCACAATGCCCCATTGACTATTCTGGTTGATTATAGCGTTGCATGTAGACACGCCATTGGAATATTCCATGTATACCATTGCTTTCGGAAAGATTCCATTTGGAAAGAGAAAAACTCATGTAAACGTGGCTAATTTGTCACACTTTAATCACAATTTCATTCATTCATTCATTTTCTCCAGGGTCGCGGGGGTGCTGGAGCCTATTCCAGCTGTCTTCGGGCGCGAGGCTGGGTACATATAGACAAACAACCATTCACACTCACATTCATACCTATGGACAATTTGGAGTCGCTAATTAACCTAGCATGTTTTTGGAATGTGGGAGGAAAAACCGGAGTACCCGGAGAAAACCCACGCATGCACGGGGAGAACATGCAAACTCCACACAGAGATGGCCGAGGGTGGAATTGAACCCTGGTCTCCTAGCTGCGAGGTCTGCGCGCTAACCACTAGACCACCGTGCTGCCTTAATCACAATTTAATTGTCTAAAACAAAAGCTACCCAAGAACTCTGAAGAAACCCGAAATGAACTTGGAAAGAACCATAACAGAAAAAAGGGGTATCTGTGTTCCAAAAGGCTTCACGAATGCACGTGTTTATGTTTTGCTCAGAGCCCAAGTGTGGCCTGATCTCTGAACTGGACAGTATTTGACATCAAGGCGTACTTCTCTCCTTGTCCCTGTGCTCAGCTGTTTATGTTCAGGTCACAGCTTGGTCCATCGGTCCACACTCCCCGCCTTAGTTTATCACTGTCTGGCCTTGTTGACTCACTTTGTCACTCTGTTCATTTCTCCTTTTCCACAGTCTCCCCTTGTCCGTCTTTTTCTGTCTGCCTCCCCGACCCCCCCCCCCCCCCCCCCCCCCCTTGCTGTGTCTCATTTTGTGTCCTATTGTTGGAAGCGAGTGAGTTTACATCGGAGCCGGTCAGCCTGAATACACAAGAAGGGGTCGGCACGGTCGCAGCAGTGCGTGACAGATACAATAACCCCTACAGCGGAAGCACCCATGTGCTAAATTGCTGCCACAAATGTTCCTCCATCAGGTCGCTACATGACCATTGGAGCCATTCAGCTATTTCAAACCGTGACGCACCTTCCTTTTGCGTTACATAATTGTTCCCTGCTAAGGTCCCTCAAACGGGGTAAGTTTAATGCAGGATGAGGTTGATGCTCAACGTGGTACTGCGGAGCGTCTGACCCGTAATAATAAAGTATTTGGTGTCAGGAAATTGTACTGCTGGTGCAAAAAGAGCTCAAGAAAAATGTTAGAAATTATTTTAATAGACTAACACGACTAGCTGAACAACAAGAAGTATGAAGTACTACCGAGCTTATCATCATTACCAGTCCATTTGTTTTATTATGCGGACATTTGTCATCATAAGAAGACGCTTACGTACGGCTCACTATAATATTGCCACTGTGCATATACACATTCTGTGCATTCAAATTTATTTATTTATTATTATTAAAAAATATTTTTAAATATATTATATTATATTATACTATTATTAAATATATTTTTATAATACATTATTATAAAAAAATATTTTTTTTATAAAAATTTGATTTCATTTCGAAACCGAAGAGCCTCAGATACTTTTCTACGGAGACTAACACGACTATTGAACAACAAGAAGTATGAAGTACTACCGAGCTTATCATCATTACTAGTCCATTTGTTTTATTATGCGGACATTTGTCATCATAAGAAGACGCTTATGTGGGGCTCACTATAATATTGCCACTGTGCATATGCACATTCTGTGCATTAAAATTTATTTATTTATTTATTATTATTAAACATTATTTTTAAATATATTATATTATTAATTATATTATTATAATATATTATTATAAATAATTTGTAATATTTTTTTTTTAAATAGCATTTTTTTCAACAAGCAAAAGCTAGTTACAATCTTGATTTCATTTCGAAACCGAAAAGCCTCAGATACTTTTCTACGGAGACTAACACAACTAGTTGAACAACAAGAAGTATGAAGTACTACCGAGTTTATCATCATTACCAGCTTATTTGTTTTATTATGCGGACATTTGTCATCATAAGAAGACGCTTACGTACGGCTCACTATAATATTTCCACTGTGCATATGCACATTCTGTGCATTCAAATTTATTTATTTATTATAAAAAATATTTTTAAATATATTATATTATTATATTTTACTATTATTATTATTTTATTAAATATATTATTATAATATATTATTATAACATTTTTTTATTTTTTTTATAAAATATAAATTTGCATTTTTTTCAACAAACAAAAGCTAGTTACAATCTTGATTTCATTTCAAAACCGAAGATACTTTTCTACGGAGACTAACATGACTATTGAACAACAAGAAGTATGAAGTACTACCGAGTTTATCATCATTACTAGTCTATTTAGCTACTATTTTTTTTATGCGGACATTTTTCATCATTATGTGCCGCTCACTATAATATTGCCACTGTGCATATGCACATTCTGTGCATTAAAATGTATTTATTTATTATTATTAAAAAATATTTTTTAAATATATTATATTATTATATTATATTACACTATTATTATATTATTAAATATATTATTATAATATATTATTATCAATATTTTTTTTTATAAAAATAAAAATTTTCTTTTTTTTTTCAACAAACGAAATCTAGTTACAATCTTGATTTCATTTCGAAACCGAAGAGCCTCAGATACTTTTCTACGGAGACTAACACGACTATTGAACAACAAGAAGTATGAAGTACTACCGAGCTTATCATCATTACTAGTCCATTTGTTTTATTATGCGGACATTTGTCATCATAAGAAGGCGCTTACGTGCGGCTCACTATAATATTGCCACTGTGCATATGCACATTCTGTGCATTAAATTTATTTATTATTATTTTTAAATATATTATATTATAATATTATTAAATATATTATTATAAATATATTTTTTTCTTTTTTTAATTAAACTTTGCATTTTTTTCAACAAGCATTTCATTTCGAAACCGAAGAGCCTCAGATACTTTTCTACTGATTTTACGGTATTCACTTCCCGACTAGCAACATCTTCACATTGACTGACAACTCACATCTCTTCAAAAATCAAAATTTGTGTGGGAACTTGAACCACAGCCGGCGCTTCGCAGCTGGAAAAGACCACCAACTGTCAGCATCAACTATCTTGAATGTCAAGATATTGTCTGAAGCTGGGTTTTATTTGAAAACTGAATTTTTGGGGGAATATTGTTTTGAAAGAAAAGACAGATGCCATCTTTTAAAGTGGATGTGTGGAGCGGTATCAAACAGAACAGTAATAAAAAAAAACATACATTTTTTTTAGCATGGACAATTGGTTCGGCATGCAGATAATCGATCTACACGATTCAGAAACAGACCCATGATGTTGAGTGTATAAAGAGTATGGAATTCCATGGACTAATAAATGTCGCTACGACTGAGAGGAGGGATATGTAAACACATCTGCAAACTGTTGAGGGTGTCCACATGTATACCCAGCAGCAAAAACAAAGTCCAGCTGTGCTTGGTGCAATAAACCTCTCTTTGCAGTTAAGGTTTCCAGTATGTGTATGTCAATGCTATTTTTAGGTAGAATATTTACATGTATTTTTGTGCATATAACCATCCATACAATAACAGATTGATGAGGATTCACAGTGTGACACAACTGGCCTTGATTGGGTCATGTTGACTTATGTTAGCTGACAATCATTAACAGCAGCGTGACGACACACTTTAGAGTGCGATAGGTGTGTGGCAATAAAATGTTTCATTCATTCATTCATTTTCTACAGCTTATCCTCACAAAGGTCACAGGGGTGCTGGAGACAAACAACCATTCACACTCACATTCATACCTATGGACAATTTGGAGTCGACAATTAACCAAACATGTTTTTTTGGAATGTGGGAGAAAACCGGAGTACCCGGAGAAAAACCCACACATGCACGGGGAGATCATGCTCCAAGCTAACTCTTAGCATGTTAGCATATAAACTAATTTACTGGTGTCAAATTCACACACGGCATGATGTGGGGACACAATGGGACTGCCTTAACACTTTTCGGACTTGAGGTTGTCTTGCTAGGTGCTAGCATGGTAGCCATTAGCACACCGGGCCCAAGGTTCACAGCACAGGTTGCAAGCCCATCAAAATTTTTAGCATGTTTTTGGAATGTGGTACATATAGACAAACAACCATTCACACTCACATTCATACCTATGGACAATTTGGAGTCGCTAATTAACCTAGCATGTTTTTGGAATGTGGGAGGAAACCGGAGTACCCGGAGAAAACCCACGCATGCACGGGGAGAACATGCAAACGCCACACAGAGATGGCTGAGGATGGAATTGAACCCAGGTTTCCTAGCTGTGAGGCCTGCATGCTAACCACTCGACCAGCTTAAAATGTTTAATGTTATACAAAAATACACTTATGTTGTGGAGTGACTGGAATGCTAAAGCTGCAAAATTAACATCAATGATTAATCCATTTTCCAATTAATGAACTATTTTGGTATTCGATTAATCGTTTTTTAATTGAAAAATGTAAATATCCAGAGACTTCAGCCTCTCGAATATAAATGTGTTTAATTTCCTTAGTCATCCATGAAAGCAGATCTATTATCTTTGGGTTTTTTTTAGGCAAAACAAGACATTCACACGGCTGCACGGTGGTCGAGTGGTTAGCGCGCAGACCTCACAGCTAGGAGACCCGAGTTCAATCCCACCCTCGGCCATCTCTGTGTGGAGTTTGCATGTTATATCTGCTATCGGGCTGATATCGGCAAAAAAACAAGTATTGGATTATATTGACCGGGAAAGACAGGAAGCAGAACTGGCGGTAATGGAGATGAGGATGCTGAGGTTCTCATTGGGAGTGACCAGGATGGATAGGATCAGTAACGAGTACATGAAAGGGACATTACATGTTAGAGGACTTGTAGATAAAGTCAGATAAGCCGGACTGAGATGGTTCGGACATGTCCAGTTTCGAGCTACCAGGTAGGAGACATACTAGATGAAGACCAAAGACAGTTGGTGTGAGAGAGACAGATGCAGAAGACAGGCTTGGATGGAGGAGATTGATTTTTTGCTGTGGCCAGGCTGAGATGTTAGGGACATGTCCAGTTTAGAGCTGCCAGGTAGGAGGCGTAGAGGAAGACCAAAGAGGAGGTTTATGGATGTAGTGAAGGAGAAGTGGAAAAACCCAAAGAGAAAGAAGAAGTTCCTCAACAAAGAACATCATTTAAGGTATGTATACTAGATAAAAAATCTAATTTAAATGATAAATTCATATATTGAGGAGGTGATTCTGCAGCGTGACAGGTTGTGATTCACTTCAAGAAAGACAGGAAGCAGAACTGGCAGTAATGAAGATGAGAATGCTGAGGTTCTCATTGGGAGTGACCGGGATGGATAGGATCAGGAATGAGTACATGAAAGGGACATTACATGTTAGACGACTTGTAGATAAAGTCAGAGAGGCCATACTTAGATGGTTCGGACATGTCCAGTTTAGAGCTGGAGCTAGAGCTGACCAGGATGGATAGGATCAGGAACGAGCACATTAGAAAGACATTACATGTTAGAGGCCTTGTAGATAAAGTCAGAGAGGTCAGACTAATTGATTGATTGATTGATTTGCTGTAGCGACCCCTGAAGTGGAAAAACCCAAAGAGAAAGAAGAAGTTCCTCAACAAAGAACGTCATTTAAGGTATGTACACGAGATAAAAAATCAAATTTAAATGATAAATTCATATATTGAGGAGGTGATTCTGCAGCGCGATTTACTTCAAGATAAGATGATTTAAAACGGCAAAAGGCACAGCAGATGAAGCATCATCAGTGGATGCTAGAGCAAACCCGATGATGACAGAGCCCTCAGATCTCCTTACCTCAGCTATCCCAGCACATATGGCAGCTGGGAGATGCAAAAGCACTCCTTTTTTTTTTTTTTTTTTTTTTTTGTGTAAATGTAGTCCGTATGTGCCTTTCCCAAAAGCTGTCCCGTCGTCCTCTAAAAAAAAAAAAAGCTTATCAGCATCCAGAAAGAGACGCCGCCGGCTTTGAGGCTCATTTGGTCTCACTTCATACTCCACATTAAAGGCAATTTATTGAATAATGAATCTCCTCTGCTCCTGGCACGGATAAATTCACTCAGCCTTCACCCCAAAACAGACCCCGTAAGGTCGCTTTGCTGATGCTGGAGGAAATGCAAATGAGATGTTCTCCATGTCAGAGACAGAAAGGAATCTGATGTCTTCATGCTGTTGAGCAAAAAAAATATTAGCTGAAGTCCACAGGCTGCCTATTTGATCCACCTTAGGAGCGCTGCTCTGAGGCTGCATGGGTAATGCGTGTGCCTACTATGAAAACCAAAAAAAAAAAAAATACATGATTAAGAACTCTGCATGCAGATACATTATTCATGTAGCTTCAAGAGTTTATACATGAGTGGCCCACAGTTAGAGCTAGCATCGTTTTTTTGGACCAAACAACATGCTGCTGAGTATGCAAGAAAAGATGATGTGAGTGCCTGTGTTGACAATGAAAAAAAAAAATACGCAGGGTAGGAAGGGATGCCTGAAGGCTTAAAAGAGGAGAACATTGACACTGGATTCGCACCGTGCACATCAATGCACATACGTACGTATACCCATGCAGTGTGCAAACACACACACACACACGGCTCAGACTGCAAAGTCAACCTAACACACACTTGTCTGGATTTCCGTCTGTGTACATTCCGACCAATGCAATTCTTTGCGAGCTAACTATACGTAGTTCATACTAAGGATCAACCGATATATCGGCTGGCCGATATTTGCGTTCTTTACTTGAAAATATATCGGCCAACCCAAGCGCATGTCGGACGATATATTTTTCCGCTGATATTATTTTTTATAGACAGGCACCCGCCGGGCAGCTAGTACATACTAAGGATCGACCGATACATCGGCCGGCTGATATATCGGGCCGATATTTGCGTTCTTTACTTGAATCGGTATCGGCCAAACCAAGCGCGTGTCGGCCGATATATTTTTCCGCTGCATGATTTACAGACAGGCACCGCCGGGCAGCTAGTACATACTAAGGATCGACCGATACATTGGCCGGCTGATATATCGAGCCGATATTTGCGTTCTTTACTTGAATCGGTATCGGCCGATTTTAAAATTAAAATTAAAATTAAAATTAAAATTAAAATTAAAATTAAAATTAAAATTAAAATTAAAATTAAAATTAAAATTAAAATTAAAATTAAAATTAAAATTAAAATTAAAATTAAAATTAAAATTACTTAATTTTTTTGGATAAAAATAAAAAAAAAATACCCAAACTTAAAAAAAATAAAAATAAAAATAAAAATAAAAATAAAAATAAAAATAAAAATAAAAATAAAAATAAAAATAAAAATAAAAATAAAAATAAAAATAAAAATAAAAATAAAAATAAAAATAAAAATAAAAATAAAAATAAAAATAAAATTAAATTCTTCAACTATGTTAGGAAAGCAGGAAGTGAACAAATTACAAAAATTAAATTAAATTAAATTAAATTAAATTAAATTAAATTAAAAACTTCATCTATATTAGGAAAGCAGGAAGTGAACAAATGTAACAGTTACTGATTGTAAAAGTACCAGATGGAGGGGTAGGATTTAATAAGCTTTGCTTCTTCCTACTCCTTTTGGACATGAGGAACTGTGAACTGATTATGTGATGCATTCAATTGTAATCTGATGCATGTTCTGGTCGATCCCTATGTAGTACATACGACAAAAGTGATCCAGCTATAGACGCGATCTAATGCAGTGAAAGCTCTCCTGAAGTCATACATCCCAGCGGAATATGAGTGTGTTTATAGCTAGTGAGCTATGTAGCTGTGAGCAAATACCCCCGAGTCACCAGATACTTCCAAAACCGCAGACGAGCAAACACAAGCGCTTCCTTTTACACACACACACACACACACACACACACATCAGTGTGGGAATACTCAGGAGAATTTGACCTTTTACCTCAATACAACGGTAATGACACTGAAAGCACCACTGAGAAAATAAGCCAAAAAATGCTGTGACATGTTCAAGTGATGTCATTTCTTAACCTAACAATGAGGGTTGGGGGGGGGGGGATTTGGATTCATTTTATCATCATGGCTGCTTTAAATTAGCATTTTGAAGAGTGACTTCTTTTGAAATGAAAAGCAGGAGGCAAATTCCAAGGCAAGAAATGTATAATGAACTTCTTTTTCTTCATCACTTGAAGGTCAGTTCAATGCATTCTATCGCATATTTAGAGTCTGGACAGAAATATTAATGTTGCATTCAGGTGCTACATAGAGAGGTTGAGTGAACCTCTAGAGACAACCGGACAGAATATCAAGTAGAGAGCGCTCGGACCGATACAATTAGTGGAAGCAGGTATAACACTGTGCCTGAGTGGCAGTGCAACTACTTTTTGTCTTCATATAAATAAAAGTTTTCATGTTAACAACCATTCCCAGTCGGTGCATAGTTTGTAAGTTTACCAATTATTATTACCTAAGAAAAGTTGTGGTGAATCCACAAAATTGCAAAAGCACAATAAAGAAAAAATTGCACTTCACAACTTTTGTTATTATAACTTATTATTGTCACAAATCCAATATTTTCAAGCATAAAAGTAGATAAATTAATTTAAAAAATATTATAATGCATTCAAAAGATACATTCAAAGATGTTGGTATGATATGTAATATTAGACACTGGTCACTAGGTGTCAGTAATGTTACATTGATGAGCCAATAGCCGGATCAGGAAGTAAAAACAAGGTCTCTCCCAATGCTAGTCTGTCAGGGGTGTCCAACATGCATCGGAGAGCCACAGTTATATAATCGCAGCACCAAAAATTGGAATCGCCATAAAAATATGAAAAATATAAGCAGAAAAAAAATGAAAAAAGTCAGAAATTTATGAGGCTGCACGCTCCCACCTTCAGTCACTCGTGAACAAGACCTTGAGATACTTGAGACAAAAAATAAAAATAAAAATAAAAATAAAAATAAAAATAAAAATAAAAATAAAAATAAAAATAAAAATAAAAATAAAATAAAATACTTCAACTATGTTAGGAAAGCAGGAAGTGAACAAATTACAAAAATTAAATTAAATTAAATTAAATTAAATTAAAAACTTCAACTATATTAGGAAAGCAGGAAGTGAACAAATGTAACAGTTACTGATTGTAAAAGTACCAGATGGAGGGGTAGGATTTAATGAGCTTTGCTTCTTCCTACTCCTATTGGACATGTGGAACTGTGAACTGATTTTGTGATGCATTCAATTGTAATCTGATGCATGTTCAAATGAAATTAAGATATGCCTTTATTCGTCCCCCAGTGGGGAAATTTGTAAAAATGAAATGAAATGAAATGAAACCATTACCATTACAATTTTAGTAACATAAAGTTATATAATATATTAAGAATGAGTGATTATCGTAGTATGGAAATGAAACACTGAAGTATGTAAAGTTGGAATATTATGACTAACACAACAAAAAATTAGGTTCGAGAAAAAGTTATTATATTATGTGAATAAAGTCAAAATATTTGGGGAAAAAATAGAAAGTACATTTCCAAAGATTATTTGAGAAGAAAGTTGAAATAGTTAAAAATAAACAAATAAACAGCAAAAAAATCAATCTAATAATACACTTGTTAAGTTTTTTAAAAAAAAATATATAGTACATAAATTCTTAGCAATCTACATGTGTTGGTTTACAAAATATATTTTGCGGTAATTCACTGGTCAAAGCTGGAACCAATAAGCCGCGATAAAAAGTCAGCGCTAAAGCGCACCTTCATGAGCGCACCTTTTCAGACTTTTTTTTTAAAGTGACAGCGTTTCGATAAAGGACATCTTTTCTCAGATATAAACCAACTGATTTACTTGAACATCTCTGTGATCCCAACATGCATGCTGCCGCCACAGGATTCGCATCCCTGTTGTCGCTGCGTGTTTAGTGGGGGACATGACACGTCTTCATGATGGCGGCAACAAAGCATCTCACTTTCGGATCAACGTGGTGCATCTTGTTTCCCTCGACTGTCTGGCATCTGAAAGCCACTCCATGCCGTGTCAAACACAAAACAAGATGCAGACTTTTTGATAAGAAAAGCACACTCGTATGTCACTTTCTGGGGATATAAGCGCTCCAATGCGCCCACATAAACATAACAAAAATAAACTGGAATAGCACTCAGCAGAACAAGGCCTCTGCAAAGACCAAACAATGACAAAGATTGCAGATTGTAGGCTTTTGTAGGTGCTGAATAATTCATTCATTGTCTGTACATGACGAAATGATGTTCAACAATTGTTTATTAATTGAAATATGATTTTGCAACCTCTTTATATATGGGTTTTTCCAAAATATATTGATGAAAAAAAAACATGCTGTTTTGTGGTTGAATACGACCTATTAGTAAACAAAATATGCATATTTAAGTAAATTTGAGGGCTGCACGGTGGACAAGTGGTTAGCGTGTTCTGTAGCATGTTCTCCCCGTGCATGCGTGGGTTTTTTTCCGGGTACTCCGGTTTCCTCCCACATTCCAAAAACATACTAGGTTAATTGGCGACTCCAAATTGTCCATAGGTATGAATGTGAGTGTGAATGGTTGTTTGTCTATATGTGCCCTGTGATTGGCTGGCCACTGGTCCAGGGTGCACGAGGGTCGCGGGGGTGCTGGAGCCTATCCTCTCTTCGGGCGAGAGGCGGGGCACACCCTGGACTGGTGGCCAGCCAATCACAGGGCACATATAGACAAACAACCATTCACACTCACATTCATACCTATGGACAATTTGGAGTCGCTAATTAACCTAGCATGTTTTTGGAATGTGGGAGAAAACCGGAGTACCCGGAAAAAACCCACTCATGCACAGGGAGAACATGCAAACTCCACACAGAGAGGGCCGAGGGTGGAATTGAACCCTGGTCTCCTAGCTGTGAGGTCTGCGCGCTAACCACACGACTGCCGTGCCGCCCTGCTCTAATTATTCATTCATTCATTTTCTACCACTTATCCTCACAAGGGTCACGGGAGTGCTGGAGCCTATCCCAGCTGTCTTCAGGCAAGAGGCGTGGTACAACCTGGACTGGTGGCCAGCCAATCACAGGGCACATATAGACAAACAACCATTCACACTCACATTCATACCTATGGACAATTTGGAGTCGCCAATTAACCTAGCATGTTTTTGGAATGTGGGAGGAAACCGGAGAAAACCCACGCATGCACAGGGAGAACATGGCCGAGGATGGAATTGAACCCGGGTCTCTTAGCTGTGAGGTCTGCCCGCTAACCACATCACCACTGTGCAGCCCTGCTCTAATTATAAAAAAAATATTTTATATACTGTATAAGGAATCCTACTTTGTGTGAATTAACATATCACGGTCGGATCTGGAACCAGTTATTGTATACCTTGTTTTGCTTTGATGACAGGAAAGTGTTCGGTCACACACCAGCAAGTTCTGACACAGCTGGAGTGAAAATTTAAAAAAAAAAAAAAAAAATTGGCATCGGGTGACAGAGAAAAAGCCAGAAACAAGTGAGCGGACTAGTCATGGAGATGGACTGAGCAACGAGGAAAAAAAAAATTTGCCACCAAATATCAAACCACAGTGGAAATGACTCACACACACAAAAATGTTTCCATCTGTGATGTCATAAAATTATGCAGGCTGTCTGTTTAAAAAAAATAAGAAGCTTTGAAAAGCCTTTCATGAGATTTCTTACTTGTATGCAATATTGAGGGCTTGTTTATGTGTGTGTGTGGGGGGGGGGCTTTTAAGCCGTGGGAGCATGATGAAGTAAAACTGTGTGCAGAGAAAAACAAGAGCGGAAGTAACTCATGAGGAGTGTGGGCGTTAATTTATAATATCCGGCATTACCACCAGCGGCTGCACTTTGTCCTCCAGCCTAAAAGGAGCGCATATTCCGACTGCGTGTTCTGAAAAGGAGGCGCCATCAAACTCATGAATAAATACCATGAAAGTGAACCGCCAAACAAGCCGCTAAGGCGACTGGGAAGACCCCGATGAACCAAAATGATGACTTTAACCCTTAGATGCATGAGTGACTGGACACTACACTCTTCCATAAGTGGTTCAAAAATGACCCATATACTACGTAGAATCAATTCTTTTTTTATGCCAATTTTGCCATTTTGGTTAGGAATAATCACTTGTATGATATTTAGTATTATATTTAGGGGTTGATAAGAATCAAAGGTTCCTATTGGATTCCATAGAAAATGCATGCAGGTCATTTTTGACCCACTTATGGAAGGTTGGGGTAGTAACACAAAAACAAAAATTTCTTAAAATGTATAAAAGTTAAAAGTGTGAATGGTATGATATCAAAAACATGTTTTTTGAGGAATACCTGGAATATGAAATGCTAAAAAATTTTCATTATGAAGATATTTCAAGAAAACAAACTGACCGGGTCATTTTTGACCCACTTATGGAAAGTTGGGGTAGTAACACACAAAAAAAAATTCTTAAAATGTATAAAAGTTAAGTTAAAAATGTGAATGGTATGATATAAAAAACATGTTTTTTGAGGAATACCTGGAATATCAAATGATAAAAAAAATTTCTTTACAAAGATATTTCAAGAAAACAACCTGACCGGGTCATTTTTGACCCACTTATGGAAGGTTGGGGTAGTAACACAAAAACTAAAATTTCTTAAAATGTATAAAATTTAAGTTAAAAATGTGAATGGCATGATATCAAAAACATGTTTTTTGGGGAATACCTGGAATATGAAATGATAAAAAATTTTCATCACAAAGATATTTCAAGAAAACAACCTGACCGGGTCATTTTTGACCCACTTATGGAAGGTTGGGGTAGTGACACAAAAACAAAAATGTCTTAAAATGTATAAAATTTAAGTTAAAAATGTGAATGGCATTATATCAAAAACATGTTTTTTGAGGAATACCTGGAATATGAAATTATAAAAAATTTTCTTTATGACGATATTTCAGGAAAACAACCTGACCGGGTCATTTTTGACCCACTTATGGAAGGTTGGGGTAGTAACACAAAAACAAAAATTTCTTAAAATGTATAAAAGTTAAGTTAAAAATGTGAATGGTATGATATAAAAAACATGTTTTTTGAGGAATACCTGGAATATGAAATGAGAAAAAAAAATTCTTTACAAAGATATTTCAAGAAAATTTCATTTTTGACCCACTTATGCATCTAAGGGTTAAGGTCAATCATGCACCCATGCTCTCCTCTACAAGACAAGATAGATTATTCCACCAAACCCAGTCCTCCTCTGTTGTTTATTTTGACTTAGCTGCTGATCCATGAAGTGTCATGGAATCTGCCAAAACGAGAGCCTGGCTCGGTTGGCGACACTGTGTAAGCAACTATTGTTAGCGGTGATTTGCACGGGGGCCTAGTACCAAAGTAAAAAGGGCCGCAAAGGAAGCAGGATCGGCTGCAGTCAAACCCATGCATGGAGAGGACGAAAAAAAAACAAGGGAGCGACAGTGAACCATATGGCGAGGGCTGTGATGTCAACAAGGCACAAGTGTTTCCTCTGGAAGAGAGTAAACTTGAGCACAAAAGGACCCCCACTGCAACGTTTACACCCCGGAGAGTGGAAGTCAAACTGAGCCATAAAGCACGAAGAACCAGACGGAGGGGGTGTGTGGGTGAATTCGGGGGGCGGGGGGTAGCCAGCTCTGGTCCAACAAAACCCTCTTTCTCTACTTCAAGCCTTGGCCCCTTCAACATTGAACCGTGCACACATTCTTCAGTGACATAATGCTTTTTTAAGCTATTGCCCTCTTTGACTACAATACTCCCCCCTCCCCATCCTTGTTACCCTGACTCAGATCACCCCCTGCCAATTACTATTTGAATATGAATACCACCAAAGCGGTTACGTGTTTGTTTTCACTCGAGGTGGTGAGAAATGAAGGACTGAGGTGGCTGACGTCAACGAGCCGCCGCTACTGTTGCGGCTTTCGATTTGGTGTATGTTGAACGGCCTCTGGGGGACATAAAAGCTGCTATTTTGTGGGGTTATAAAAAAAAACTACCTCTATTTCTCCCCAGTGGGGATGCTGCAATGCCTTGGGGGAGAACAGCGCTCAAGGGATGGGCAGGTCAGCAAACATGGTCACTCACATCAGTCTTTGGTTCTGTCCATATGGGAATGTTCCGGAGATATGAAAAAAGTTGCGTTCATACTGCGCCGGACTACTAAATAGTTGGATCCAGATCGGAACGATTCAAAGTAAAAACAATAGAATACACGGGATACACCTAAACCATAGAAGAAGACTGTCCCGATCAGCTTCTGATCCTCCATATTTTGAAGATCAGACCACAAGATCAAGTTGTTTTGGTTGCCGTTGCGTTCATACTGAGCCGAAATACTAAATAGTTGCATCCAGATCGGAACGATTAAGAGTGAAAACAATGGAATACACGGGGACACACCTAAACCATAGAAGAAGACCGTCCCGATCGGGTTCTGATCATCCATATTTTGAAAATCAGACCACAAGATCAAGTTGTTTTGGTTGCCGTTGCATTCATACTGAGCCGGATTACTAAATAGTTGCATCCAGATCGGAACGATTAAGAGTAAAAACAATGGAATACACGGGGACACACCTAAACCATAGAAGAAGACCGTCCCGATCGGGTTCTGATCATCCATATTTTGAAGATCAGACCACAAGATCAAGTTGTTTTGGTTGCCGTTGCGTTCATACTGAGCCGAAATACTAAATAGTTGCATCCAGATCGGAACGATTAAGAGTAAAAACAATGGAATACACGGGACACACCTAAACCATAGAAGAAGACCGTCCCGATCGGGTTCTGATCATCCATATTTTGAAGATCAGACCACAAGATCAGGTTGATTTGGTTGCCGTTGTATTCATACTGAACCGGATTACTAAATAGTTGCATCCAGACCGGAACAATTAAAAGTAAAAACAATGGAATACACGGGGACACACCTAAACCATAGAAGAAGACCGTCCCGATCGGGTTCTGATCATCCATATTTTGAAGATCAGACCACAAGATCAGGTTGATTTGGTTGCCGTTGTATTCATACTGAACCGGATTACTAAATAGTTGCATCCAGACCGGAACAATTAAAAGTAAAAACAATGGAATACACGGGGACACACCTAAACCATAGAAGAAGACCGTCCCGATCGGGTTCTGATCATCCATATTTTGAAAATCAGACCACAAGATCAGGTTGATCTGGTTGCCGTTGCATTCATACTGAGCCGGATTACTAAATAGTTGCATCCCCATCGGAACGATTAAGAGTAAAAACAACGGAATACACGGGGACACACCTAAACCATAGAAGAAGACCGTCCCGATCGGGTTCTGATCATCCATATTTTGAAGATCAGACCACAAGATCAGGTTGATTTGGTTGCCTTATCACGTTCGTAACTGAGCACACAGTGGCAAACACACCCAGGCCTCTCACACATTCAGTACAATTTACCAGGAAAAGATAAAACAAGGGTTGTGAGTATCGGTTTCGGGTTCGGACAGCAACAAAATGAACGTTTTGGAAAAGCAGAGATTTCCTAATCCCTGAGCCAACGTCTGTGCTTTAATGTCAGCAAATAGCAAACTAGAAGAATACCAGCAAATGTAGCCAAGAGAGTATCAGAACCTCCACACATGCACTGCAGCTGTCCTCTTCGCTTGCACCTCACACACACACACACACACACACACACACACACACACACACACACACACACACACACACACACACACACACACACACACACACACACACACACACACACACACACACACACACACACAAAAGCGTTCACGGACACACAAAACACTAACACTGCACAAAACTAGTCCTATATTATTCATTCATTCATTTTCTACCGCTTTTTCCTCACAAGGGTCGCGGGGGGCGCTGGAGCCTATCCCAGCTGTCTTCGAAACAGCGAGAGGCGGGGTACACCCTGGACTGGTGGCCAGCCAATCACAGGGCACATATAGACAAACAACCATTCACACTCACATTCATACCTATGGACAATTTGGAGTCGCCAATTAACCTAGCATGTTTTTGGAATGTGGGAGGAAACCGGAGTACCCGGAAAAGAAAACCCACCCATGCACGGGGAGATCATGCTCCAAGCTAACTCTTAGCATGTTAGCATATAAACAAATTTACTGGTGTCAAAGTCACACACGGCATGATGTGGGGACACAATGGGACTGCCTTAACACTTTTCGGACTTAAGGTTGTCTTGCTAGGTTCTAGCATGGTAGCCATTAGCACACCGGACCCAAGGTTCACAGCACAGGTTGCAAGCCCATCAAAATTTCAGAGATGGCCGAGTGGAATTGAACCTTGGTTTCCTAGCTGTGAGGTCTGAGCGCTAACCACCACCATGACAATTTCCAATTGTATCAAATCCAATGTTAGATCAACATTTGCAATAAAAGATTCAGGTTCAGGCAGTACTTTGGACACCCCTGGTTTAAAACGCATCGATTAATTCCAGCTGTAAAAACATGGCCCTCCTATTTTGCTTGTGGATGCTAACATGCTAAACAGTCGACAAGAGACATGGTTTCTCACAGAGTTGACGTAACGGTTCAATTCCATCCTCGGCCATCTCTGTGTGAAGTTTACATGTTCTCCCCGTGCATGCGTGGGTTTTCTCCGGGTACTCCGGTTTCCTCCCACATTCCAAAAACATGCTAGGTTAATTAGCGACTCCAAATTGTCCATAGGTATGAATGTGAGTGTGAATGGTTGTTTGTCTATATGTGCCCTGTGATTGGCTGGCCACCAGTCCAGGGTGTACCCCGCCTCTCACCCGAAGACAGCTGGAATGGGCTGCCCCGCGACTCTCGTGAGGAAAAGCGATAGAAAATGAATGAATGAATGAATGGCAGACTTCAACAAAAGTTGCCAGATTGAGTTCCTTTAACTTGAAAGCTTGTATACTGTATTAATTAATTAATGTCCTACACAGTGACATTAAATTTCAGTCCAAAATTTCGAGCAAAAATATGCCTGCTGATGAATCAACACAGAGTAATGCTAGTCTGAAAACAGAAAAAAAATCAAAAAAGGCCGAGGGTAAAGAGTTCCTGCAGCTGAATGTGGGTACGCTGGATTGACAGTAAACAGAATATGCACCCAGAGCGGTGTTGCCCCGTCTCAGCATGCCCTGTGCCACAAAGAGGAAGCGGAGACATTTTAATAGCTACCGTGTCTTTCTAAAAGAAAAAAAAAAAAAAGACAGCTGTTAGAGCTCAGAATTCATTTTGCTCACCAACCTCGTAGACGACAGCCATGGCTTCTTTTAATCCTACTTTTTTTTTTTTTTTTTAGATTTTAACGAGGAGTCAATCAGCCGTCTCTTCTGATCATCACTTCCCCCCTCATCACCATCTAGTTTAATGAAGCTCAACAGGACCCGCTTAGCTTTCTTCCTTCATTCTCCTGTTTCCCAGAAAATGTATCACATAAGATTTTCTTGACAGGACTGGGGAAAAAAGTACTGAAGTATTGTTCTTAATTACTTCACCTGAAGACAAGACCCCCCTCCCCCCTGAATAAGTCTCACTTTTTAAATTGTTTGGCTGGTCATGTGACATATATTTATCACAATATACAGAATTCAACATCATTGTGCTCCTGCCATTCAATGATGTGGAATGCGATCGTGAGCTTGGTGAACTTGCTTTCCGGTAACTTGCTCGTTGGACTTGTTAATAAAGTACTGTTGGTTTTGAATGTTGTGAAATACATTTCTAAATAAATGTGACTTACAGGCCAGTTAATTTTAATATTTTTTTTAAACATCTTTTTTGACTGATGTGACATTTGCAACTGTGCCATTCTGTTCAATTTTGAGACAGAAAGTCCAAAAAAAGCACCACAAACTAGTCTAATGTGTGTGTGAGGTAGCGTCCACCCCCCAAATTTTTTCCCCACTCTGACCCCCCCCGCCCCTCCTCCTCACGCCACCGCCACCGCCACAACCACCTTTGAGGCCAGAGGCGGCTTGGCTGGGATGGTAATCCCTCAGTGAATGTGGGTCACTGAGTGGGGCTTTGCCTTCCTCGCTAAGCAAGGGGACAGACAGCGGGGTCATGACCCGAGTCATCCAGGGTGCACTAACACACACATGCTCCTGTTCACACGATCAATGTAGCAAGACCCAAACCCAAGGATATGCGGCCATAAGCAAGACGCCTCGTGCGGTGTATTGATGACACGACAGGATGTGAGCACAACAGGAAATGTATGTAAATGTGAATTGAAAAATATGTGGCTGCACGGTGTATGAGTGGTTAGCACGCAGGTCGCAGGAGAGACCCGAGTTCAATTCCACCCACCGCCTCTCTCCCAAAGACAGCTGGGGTAGGCTCCAGCACACCCACAACCATAGAAAATTTATACCAATAATGACTGCACGTGTTTCCTTGCAGGTAACCAAGGTTAACAGAAAATATATATATATTTTAAGCACCACACCACCTTTTAAAGCTTCTACTCTGTTATCGCCAGCCTTTTCAACACACTGTGTTAACCAGAGACTCATAATGTCATCTGGTGTTTTTGTGACAGGGCTGAAATGCAGTGGAAATTTTCATGACAAAGGGACTTTGCAATTCATTCTGGAGTATATGCAAATTACCATCATATAAACTGAGGAAGAAGAATGTGTGAAAAGTAATATTTGTGCTCGAGGATGAGTGGTTGGCACACAGGCCACGGAGCTAGGAGACCCGAGTTTGATTCCACACTCGGCCATCTCTGTGTGGAGTTTGCATGTACTCCCTGTGCTCAGTGTTTAGTCCCACATTCACATATGTGCCCTGTGATTTATATATTTTTTTACTTAAAAACTGGGATAGGCTCCAGCTCCGGCTCCCCGAGACCCTCGTGAGGATAAGCGGTAGAAAATGAATGAATGAATGCATGAATGAAAAAAATTACCCATAGTTAAAAAAATGCCTACACATTTCCTACACTACTTTCCAAAGTAGTTCAATTAAGTGTAGTTTTTTTTCACAAAACTATTAAAAAACGTTTATGTATTTATATATTTTTTACTTAAAAAAAATTACCCGGCTGCACGGCGGTCGAGTGGTTAGCGCGCAGACCTCACAGCAAGGACACCTGGGTTCAATTCCACCCTCGGCCATCTCTGTGTGGTGGTTGCACGTTCTCCCCGTGCATGCGTGGGTTTTCTCCGGTTTACTCCCACATTCCAAAAACATGCTAGGTTAATTAGCGACTCCAAATTGTCCATAGGTATGAATGTGAGTGTGAATGGTTGTTTGTCTATATGTGCCCTGTGATTGGCTGGCGACCAGTCCAGGGTGTACCCTGCCTCTCGCCTGAAGACAGCTGGGATAGGCTCCGGCTTTGAGTCCCTGCGACCCTCGTGAGGAAAAAGTGGTAGAAAATGAATGAATGAATGTTTCTTATTAATAGACATTGTTACCCACAGCAATGACTGTAGTGGAAATAAAATAAGCGAGTGTGAGAGACACATTGCCAGACAAGGATGACAAAGCCGTGCTGACTTCTCATGTAGTGACACAATGGACTTGGCCAAAATAACACAGAATTTAACTGCAGCACAAACACGGCAGTGAGAAAAACTTTTGGTGGACTACGAGATGGATAAGCAGTCAAATAAGATAAAACAGCATGCAGCTTTTGGTCGCTTGCGGCTTTTATATATCTACACACACACACACACACACACACAAATATCAAAGAGTCCTAATTAGGCTGCATGCACCATATTCAAACTAATTATACTCCGCATCATTAACATTCTTCATCACAAGGTGATGCGTTATCTAAGAGACACCAGGCAATCATGAAATATTCATGATTTATTAATCTGACAACAAGAAAAACAAACACAGGGAGCCCGAGCAAGTGACACCCTCTCTTGCCAAGCGGAAAAAGGTAGCGACATGATTGTTGACTGCTTTCTCGCCCGTCACTCCACATCTCCAAAGCAAGAGTCCGCTGTCAAGCGACACTGCAGTGCTGACAATTCAGGTGGCTGCGGTATTCCCACTCAAAGCCATGTTTTTAGTGAGATAAGGTGGAGAGAAAATGTCGCTTGCTTTTCCGTCGCTTTGGCCCACAACACATCTACTACCTCTCCTCCTTTGCTGTTTGTGTCGACAAAATGTCAAAGATTGATTCTTCCTTTTGGAAAATGGCATGAACGGAAATCTGGCAGGAAGCCATCGCCAGCCCCCCCCAAATCAAGCGTGTTTCCACATTGTTTTGACAAAAGATGGGAAAAAGGGAGGAAAACGTGCCAACGACACAATAGCGAGGGAATGAGAGGAGTGGAGAACAGAGAAAAGAGCATCTCGTACACACTTTGGAGAGGATATCCCGAGAGTGGGAACATTTTTTTGCTGAAGAAACGGTTATGATAATTAAACAAGAAGAGCATGTTTTGGGTTTTTTTTTTGTTCTTGACGTTGCCACTGAATGGGAAAAATTCCATTTTTGAACGACTCAAGCGGCACAGAATTAACCATCAAACCGAACTTGCTCTTCTTCTGCAATGTCACACTTGCACACTTTGAAGAAATGTTCTAAGTATGTGTACTAAGAATATGACCTAGACTTCTTTCCTGGGTTCAGAGTAGTGATGTGTCAGTCGTAAACAAATCGGGTCTAAGAGTTGGTTCTTTGAAATGAACAACAGAAGCCGGCTCGACTCTTTGGGAGCAGATTCGTTTTTTTTCCTTGTCTTTTTTCTGTTAAAAGGCGAATGTCATTGATCTGGATGGGTGGCGGCATCCTCACACTGAATCCCGAGCGGCTCTGGTCCTGATGCAGTCCGGCTTGACTCCGGTAGTTATCAATTCCTTGTGTTGAAATGATGATTTGAGAGTGTTTCAGTGTCTGTTACGTCCAAAAAAAAAACAGTTGACCCCCAAACAAATTCTTTCCGATTGCATTGCTCAATCTTGCGGAATGCTTCCGGGGGCCGCAATGGAGCCCACACAGCCCCAGTGTTGCCAACTTGGCCGCTGGCTTGCATTTTGCACAACCACGTGTTGAGTTTGTGTCGTGACGACAACTCAACAACTCAACAACTCAACCATGTCTCTTGACGACTGTTTAGCATGTTAGCATACCACGTCACAAGCAATATATACGTAGGAGGGCCATGTTTTTACAGCTGGAACTAATCGATGCGTTTTAAACCAGGGGTGTCCAAAGTACGGCCTGAACCTGAATCTTTTATTGCAAATGTTAATCCAACATTGGATTTGACAAAATTGGAAATCGTCAGGCAGTCGAGTGGTTAGCGCGCAGATCTCACAGCGAGGAGACCTGGATTCAATTCCACCCTCGGCCATCTCTGTGTGGAGTTTGCATGTTCTCCGTGGGTGGATGCGTGGGTTTTCTCCGGGTACTCCGGTTTCCTCCCACATTCCAAAAACATCCTAGGTTAATTAGCGACTCCAAATTGTCCAGAACTGGAGGTGGCAGAGATGAGAATGCTGAGGTTCTCATTGGGAGTGACCAGGATGGATAGGATCAGAAAGTCAAGAGGTAAATTGGCGACTCCAAATTGTCCATAGGTATGAATGTGAGTGTGAATGGTTGTTTGTCTATATGTGCCCTGTGATCGGCTGGCGGCCAGTCCAGGGTGTACCCCGCCTCTCGCCTGAAGACAGCTGGGATAGGCTCCAGCACCTCTTGACTCTTAAATAACAATCCCAGACATTGGAAGCATTTTGGTGGCATCGTTTACAGACATGGAAATGACCCTCTTTCTACCGCCACAGCCATTTAATTAGCAAAACTTAAAAAAAAAAATCATTCAATTTCAGTGCTGTTTACAGTGAGCGGCAACATAACATCGGCGCGGCGGCATTCCCAAAACAGCTGTAGACAGAGGACTAGTAATTAATGTGCGGCATTATGCAGTATACAAAGTAAGCACACATGTCTTTGTATGAAGAATAATGAACACGTGTAGGCACATAATTACCGACTAACCCTCTAGACATTATAAAAAGGGAAATGGTTGAATTTAATCACCATTTTCTGGAGGCAGACAGTCATTTTAATACTACACCGATGCGGCGGATGCAAGTTATAACAGACACATTGCATAGTCCAGAACTTGGAGGCAGTTAAAGTGATAAAATATTTCACATTCCTTTCCCGAGTTAGGGTGGATTTCCTGCACGGTTGCACAGAAAATGCCTTAGCGGTGAGCCGCCCGTTGTTAATGAACTATTTTCTTGCCGTCTGTGTTCATTTACGACACACCTGTTCAATTGGCAGCTTGTGTATATCTGATAGCGTGTTTTATTATCAAAATGATGTAAAAATCAATATTTGACCCAGTCAGAAGTGTGCCAATATGACAACATTGACGCTCTCGATTTGGCGTTATTAAAGCAACGTTCTACTTCATTTCTTCCTGGCTCAATGCGAGAAACTGAGGAATATTGATAACTTGGTCGGACTTTGACATTAGACACGTTTACATGAGGAGTTTTTCTCTTTCCGAATGACCTTTCCGAAAGCAATGGTATACATAGAAAGGAATATTCCAATGGCGTGTCTACATGCGCCGCTATAATCAACCAGAATAGTCAATGGGGCATGCCCAGTAAAGCGTAAACACCAACATCACGTGATACCGACTTCCTCCAGTTTTTCTTTCACTTGTTGGAATAACTCCGTATTCCCAGTTTTTCCTTCGTCCGGTCTTGAAATTTAGTTTGAATCAAAAACAAACTTTTTTAATAAAACTGGACTTGTGAATGGCGTATAGAAGGGTTTAGATTCTGTTCCACAGATGGCGCTAATGCACACGAAAGCTGCTTGCCAACCGCTACAGTATTCTGTAGTTGCAGAAAGAGCAGGAAGAAGGCACAAACAATAAAAAAAGAAAGCACAGACATTATCCATGTTTACATGAGGAGTTTTTCTCTTTCCGAATGGGATCTTTCCGAATGACCTTTCCGAAAGCAATGGTATACATGGAAAGGACTATTCCAATGGCGTGTCTACATGCGCCGCTATAATCAACCAGAATAGTCAATGGGGCATGCCCAGTAAAGCGTAAACACCAACATCACGTGATACCGACTTCCTCCAGTTTTTCTTTCACTTGTTGGAATAACTCCGTATTGCCGGTTTTTCCTTCGTCCAGTCTTGAAATTTAGTTTTAACAAAAAAAAAAAAAATTCCGCAGCAGTCCAGTGCCGATTGCTCGCCTCTATTTTTTTTAAATCGAAGAACGTCTGGAGCTGCGTGTTACGTCATATCTCAGCATTCGCTGAAAGAACGCTACCCGGGAACAGGAAAAGTTAATTCATTCATTTTCTATCGCTTTTCCTCACGAGGGTCGCGGGGGGTGAGAGGCGGGGTACACCCTGGACTGGTGGCCAGCCAATCACAGGGCACATATAGACAAACAACCATTCACACTCACAATCATACCTATGGACAATTTGGAATCGCTAATTAACCTTTTTTGGAATGTGGGAGGAAACCGGAGTACCCGGAGAAAACCCACGCATGCACAGGGAGAACATGCAAACTCCATACAGAGATGGCCGAGGGTGTAATTGAACCCTGGTCTCCTAGGTGTGAGGTCTGCGCGCTAACCACTCAACCGCCGTGCCGCCCCCAGGAAAAGTTCAATCTTGCTAATATTTTATAATTAAGCTCGGCACATGTTTTTTTTATAGATATGTATTTTCTTTTTTAATAAAACTGGACTTGTGAATGGCGTATAGAAGGGTTTAGATTCTGTTCCACAGATGGCGCTAATGCACACGAAAGCTGCTTGCCAACCGCCAATAAACAACAGAAGAAGAAAAACACCACAAAGAAGAACGCAGTCTGACAACTTTCCGATCGAGCGGGTACAAGATACCTCAATCGGATTGGGGAAAGGAATATTCCACCCCTGTGAATCCGATTATATATTCATTCGGATTGGCACTTTTCTTTCGGAATGAGGTGTATACAAAGGTTACATTCTTTTTGTTTGAGCAAATAACCTGAATGGAATTGGAATATTTGTGTCCATGTAAACGTGACTAGTGGCGCTTAACTATGCAAGTGGACCAAAGGAACTCCGACTGAAAGCAAACAAAATCAGTGTGAGTCGGAGTCAGTTCAGATATTTAAACTACCTTCTTGTCTGTCTGCCTCCCTGTTGGATTCCTTTGAAAGGCAGCATTCCTTTGTAGGGCAAAAGGGTCAAAAGGTTAGAGGGGTACGGTTCCTGTATGTCCAAGCATGTCTTCTTTGGCTGAATGCATTGCATTGAAGTATTGCAATCCATCGGTTGTATAGCATGTGGCCAGGGGTATGCGTTTCACACCAGCCCCCCGGTCTTTGTGTCAGCGATACAGCTCAAGTCACAGTCAAACATATAGGCACACACATATATATATATATATATATATATATATATATATATATGGTCTAGCTCTCTCATCAACAATGAACAGCTGTTTGGACACGTGTGTGCATTCCTGAGCCTGCAACGCAGCATCTCTGCACAGTATGGTCTCCCCCACTCTAAGCCTGTTGGATGCATTTAAATCAATTTAACTAAGAGGGCTGTGTCAGGGATTCTACACAGGGTGGGCTGACACTTAAGTGAGTTTACATGAGATGAAAAACAAAAACAACATCACTTGATTGAATGAATTCAAACCAACCACAGCACATATGCAGGATATTGGTTGTTACAGTAGCCACGTTTACATGAGGAGTTTTTCTCTTTCCGAATGACCTTTCCGAAAGCAATGGTATACATGGAAAGGAATATTCCAATGGCGTGTCTACATGCGGCGCTATAATCAACCAGAATAGTCAATGGGGCATGCCCAGTAAAGCGTAAACACCAACATCACGTGATACCGACTTCCTCCAGTTTTTCTTTCACTTGTTGGAATAACTCCGTATTCATAATATTTATTAATTAATTTTCGCTTATCCTCACAAGGGAATAAACTCATAATATTATGAGTAGCATATTTAAAAAATAAATAAATTCTCTCTCTCTCTCTATATATATATATATATATATATATATATAGTGACTATAATAAATATAAAATAAATAATAAAATAAATAATAAAAGAAAAAATAAAATGAAAAAATCATATAAAAAATATTAAAAAAAATATTTTTGAATTGAAATATGCTACTTCTCATAATATCCTCACAGTATTGCCAGTTTTTCCTTCGTTCAGTCTTCAGTCTTCGTTCAAAAACAAACTTTCCGCAGCAGTCCAGTGCCGATTGCTCGCCTCCATTTTTTTTTTTTTTAAACCGAAAAACGTCTGGAGCTGCGTGTTACGTCATATCTCAGCATTCGCTGAAAGAACGCTAACCAGGAACAGGAAAAGATAAAGTTCAATCTTGCTAATATTTTATAATTAAGCTCGGCACATGTTTTATATAGATATGTATTTTCTTTTTTTTTAATAAAACTGGACTTGTGAATGGCGTATAGAAGGGTTTAGATTCTGTTCCACAGATGGCGCTAATGCACACGAAAGCTGCTTGCCAACCGCCAATAAACAACAGAAGAAGAAAAACACCACAAAGAAGAACTTTCCGTTTGAGTGGGTACAAGATACCTCAATCGGATTGGGGAAAGGAATATTCCACCCCTGGGAATCCGATTATACATTAATTCGGATTGGCACTTTCTTTCGGAATGAGGTGTATACAAAGGTTACATTCTTTCCGTTTGAGCAAATAACCCGAATGGAAGTGGAATATTTGGGTCCATGTAAACGTGGCTAGTGTCACTAGGTTCCTGAAATAAGCGTGAAAAAAAAATCAGGTACAAACTACATACCTGCACAGGGACAATCCGCCTTAGTATGTACAGGCGTTTTTCCAATATATTTTATACGTGTGCATGCCCTTGCATGCCTGTCAAGTCTGGTGACAAGCACTCCCCAAGGCATAAATATCCCATTTGGCGACAAGAGTATATATCACAGAGTATAGCTGACAACAGCCGCACTGCCCCAGCCGTCTGTGTCGGCAATGCACAAAGGCGATTCAGACCCAGTGGGATCTCGTCGGCTACATGCCCGCAAGGCTCCCCGCATTCTGGCCCCCAACGTTGAGGTGCGGTGTACCTGTTTTTGAACACTTCACCTCTGTGACCGGACAAAAATGAGCGCATTAGATGAAAGCACGCTGCCATTGTTCAATAAAAATGCTTTACTAAAAATAAAATAATAATTTCCTTGTAAACCAGGGGTGTTCAAAATGTGGCCCAGGTGCCAACTTTTGCCTGCAGCTTATTTGTTGGGAAACAAATACTGACAATCCTGGTCATTACACAATTTTTGCGAGACTACCAGTATTTTAAAAAGACCCACTAATTTTAGCAACTCCCCGTATGCGCATTCTATAATGCTACGCAGACAACCGCTTTGTTTGATTGATTCAATCAAACCCAACTGTCTTTGGGCGAGAGACGGCGTACACCCTGGACTGGTCGCCAGCCAATCACAGGGCACATATAGACAAACAACCATTCACACTCACATTCATACCTATGGACAATTTGGAGTCGCCAATTAACCTCACATGTTTTTGGAATGTGGGAGGAAATCGGAGAACCCGGAGAAAACCCATGCATGCACGGGGAGAACATGCAAACTCCACACAGGCCGAAGGTGGAATTGAACCCTGGTCTCCTAGCTGTGAGTTAACCACTCGACCGCCGTGCCGCCCTGTTCAGTAGAGATGTAGAGAACCAGTATTTAAAAAAAGACCCACTGATTTTAGCAATTCCCTGTATGCGCATTCTATAATGCTACAAGGAACACAAACAGAGGACACTTACAGCTTGCTATTCTGACTCTTTTACACAACCAAGCAACTTCAACAACTTCTTCCTGATGCTTTCCTCGAATTAAACATGTCCTGAGAGCCGTCAATGCAGAGTCTCCGGACATGCCCATATAAGGACTTCCAGATCACATTGACATCACAAATCTCCTTGTTGGAAAATAACTCTCTCAAACAGAGCATTCAGAGCCATCCCAAACGTCTTTCAGGGCTTACTTTCAAAAACAAAACCTCATTATCTGACACCTTGGCATAGTTTAACATGAGAACACAACATTGGAACAACATTTATAGGTCAGAAAAGTGGAAAAAGCATAATAAGTTTTGAGCAGTTGAACAGGACATTAATGCTGCAAAACATGCAGGGGCATTGACCAAAATGAATCAACCACAAAATGTCCTGCGGGCCAAATGTGGCCCGCAGGACACTAGTTTGAGGCCCCCGCCTTGATATGAAAGTTTAATGTTAGTGCGGTCCGCGCAAGTTTGATATGGATGCTGTATGGTATCATGTACCCAGAAAAAAATTATTACGTTTGATTAATGTTCATGTTAAAGGTTAAATAACTGTTAATAGTTATCCTCCCTATCCGTGTGGAAGTGGTAAGTGTTTGGCTATTTAAGTTTAAAGGAAATAACTTGAAGGCTACCGTTTAGGTCGCTAGCTCTTTAGTTTGCGAGTTAGCATGTGTCTCAAGACCCTGCAGTTGCGCAATATGTTGTAAATTTAAAAAAAGTATAAATGTGACTATAGTCGTGTTTTGTCATGTCTACAGGGCTCTAATAATGCTTTGTTCATTTTAATCTGAAAAAAAATAATTTGTCTACCCACCAACTATATGTGGTTTCTTAAGTTTTTATTATTTGCTGTTTTATTATTATTATTACTATTATATTTATTTATTACTGATTGATTGATTTTCTTTATTCTTGATTTGTTTATTCATTTTTCATCTTATTTTGTGCAGAAAAATAAAAATTAAGATATTTGAGAATAGTGGAATGTTTTATCAGAGCTTTTCTTGTAGAAAATCGGAACCAAAGCACTGAAAAAGTTTGTATATTTTTATGTTTTAAATTTTTTTTTTTTTGGGAAAACCTGATGCGGCCCAGCCTTGCCCAGACCCCTAGTTCCAGTGGCCCCCAGGTAAATTGAGTTTGAGAACCCTGTTGTAGAGAGTAGGTGGTGAAAACCTGCTGCCAAGTGTCAGTCTGTTGATTATATGGACCTAAAACTTCTTCTTTAGCTTCTCTAGACCATCCAGAAACTATGTCACATAATTCACAACGTCTTTTTGCAAGCGATTGGAAACTGAGAAAGATGGAGAGGGTGAGGATGTATGATTGTTCGAGAGAGAGAGAGAGAGAAAAAAAAAATGACGAATGGACGGACAAGTGCTCGCTTGTGAAGTTTGGTTAGGTGCGCTTGCTGTGGTATGACAGGTTCGGCTGCGAAGGGTTTTCTGGAGTTCACATCAAGTTCAAGGAATAATTTACACCTTGTTTCTACAATGCAGTCGAGTTTGAGATGTATATATGCAAAATTAATAGCAGTGTGTGCTATGTAAAAAGCATGAAATCATACATGTGTTATAATTTAAACCCAAATTATTGAGTAACTTTGTCGTACTGTATTTACAAACAAATGCCGATTGGTTCATTTGGCACCCTTCACAAAACACTTGTTTGGTGGGAAAATGAGTAAAGTCTTTCTACGCCTATCATGTTTTGACATGTTAGGGTTAGTTTTTTTTTGTGTTTGTTTTCATTGTCGAGCAGGTTTTTTTTGCAATACCACCTTACAATAATGGACCCACCATGATGCCACTTTGAAAACAACCATTCACACTCACATTCATACCTATGGACAATTTGGAGTCGCTAATTAACCTAGCATGTTTTTGGAATGTGGGAGGAAACCGGAGTACCCGGAGAAAACCCACGCATGCACGGGGAGAACATGCAAACTCCACACAAAGATGGCCAAGGTGTGAGGTCTGCTAACCACTCGACTGCCGTGCAGCCAGGTAATTTTTTTTAATAAAAAAATATATACTTAAGCTCTGTTTCTTCCTACCCCTTTTCAGACTGTTGGACCGTGCTAATGTAACGCATGTCTTATTTTTGTAGTGTTCAACCATCGCAACATCACAAAAAATAATGTAAAAAGATAAACTGTACAATGTTAAGTTCATGAAAAATAGTGGCACAAAAATTTGCATCAGTGATAACAATAGTGATGATTGGACACCACATGATTTTTAGATATTAATACATGATTAACTTAATAACATTTTACGCTGATTGGATTAATTGCGCTACAAAAGCAACTATTTTCTTGCTTCTTGGGGTTTTATGACGCTTCCCACGCTAATTAACGCGCATGATGCGGTGGACACAAATGTAACAAAGGTTACGATTTCCAAAGGTCAAGTCCTTTGTCAATATTATCAGTGTACAGGGACCACGTAAAGAACAAATATTGTGGTTTTCCTTGTTTACATACAGAACACCAATAAATGACAATAGCATTAAACTACTATAACGTCTGATCGTACTGCTTGACAGAAAATCCTCAATCATCGCAATATCACAAAAAAAAAACATGTAAAAAGATAACTGTAAAATGTTAAGTTCATGAAAAATAGTGGCAAATAAAACCTTACGCTCACAAAAAATTTGCATCACTGATAACAATAGTGATGATTGGACACCACATGATTTTTAGATATTAATACTCGATTAACTTAAAAAAAACGTGTAAAAAGATAACTGTACAACGTTAAGTTCATGAAAAATAGCGGCAAATAAAATCTTACGCTCACAAAAAATTTGCATCACTGATAACAATAGTGATGATTGGACACCACATGATTTTTAGATATTAATACACGATTAACTTTACCAACACTGATTGGATTAATTGCACTACATAAGCAACTATTTTCTTGCTTCTTGGGGTTTCATGGCGCTTCCCACGCTAATTAACGCGCATGATGGGGCGGACACAAATGTAACAATTGTTATTGGATTTCCAAAGGTCAAGTCCTTGTTTACATACAGTACACCAATAAATGACAATAGCATTAAAATTACTATAACGTCTGACCGCACTGCTTTCGCCCCCCACCTCTCCGGGGGTTTGACAGAACACAAGCCAAATGTTGTGTTGGTTGTGCTGCTATAATAACTATGCCCCCCCCCCCCATCTCTCTCTCTATGAAAACATGCCCAACAGCATTTAAAACACAGCAGCTGATCATCCTGTAGGGAATCATGATTATCACCTCGGCAAACTTGAGATCTTCAAATTTAGAGGTAATCAGCTAACCCCCGGGGGTGGGGGGGGGGGGGGGGTGACTAGACAGGATGGATGCTTTCAGAGTGATAATTAAGCCATTATTTGCACTAAATAATTTCATGACTGAGCCCAACATGTTAACACATTTAATTCTGCAGAAGGATGCTCAACCCAGAGCTTGTAAAAAAGGTGTGTGTGGGGGGGGGGGACTGACACCCACTCAAATGATCTCTATTTTATGGTGTCTTCCTTCGGAGGTGAAACCAAACTCACCTGTCGTATTCTGCATTGTCCTTGTCACATCGCGCGTCCTTGTGCTTCTGCCAGTCTTTGCCATGCTTGCAGGTGGTGAGCAGCACCACATCCTCCGCGTTGTGGACGTGATATAAGGCATTCCTGGTGTCCGAACCGATACCGGTGAGATATCGCTTCCCTTTGAAGACCAGCATGTACTTTCTAAAAGGCGGGATTGAGTTATATTTAAGGTAACCTCTTTCTCCGCCGGTCCGAGGGTGCTCCTTGGAGAAAAGCGGTATAGAGACGTCAAAGTTAGGTCGGAAGTTCTCGGCGCCGATACTCGCTTTAGCCAACATCGCTTGTCCGATGTCAAAACCCAAGTCTTCCGTATAATCCGGCCAAGTTCCGGAATATAAGTTAAATATGAGATGGTTCCTGCCATCGTTCCAAAGCGGCAAGTTTTGGATCTTGGTCTTCAGGTTGTGTACGTACTGCGGAGACAGCTGATCCCTGTCAAGGGTATCCAAGCTAAGCACAAATAAACACGCTTGACCCGGGTCCGAGGTGTAGAACCTGGAGCCTTCGATAGTGGACAAAATGTTCTGATAACTTTCTGATATTTTTTCTCCCTTCTGCTGAGGATAAACATAAACTTTGAATCCGTTTTTTTTACACACGGAAAAGTCAAAACATGAATCCATGCGGCATCGTTTTCCTTTGTAAACACTCGTGTTCACAACCCGTTTCTGCCTCACAGATGTGTGCATGTTATATTCATCCGTGTCAATGTGATCCCACGGTAAGAATGCGTGTAAAGGGTCCGAGAAGTGAGGCCAAGGGTGATCGGGTCTGTACCCATGCCGGTGCCTGCTCGGTGATGATGGAAGCGGAACCGCTCCGAGGTAGAAAAGCACCAGACAAGCCCCGGCCGAGAGCAGGATCAGGTAGCGTTTTTTGGCCTGCATGTGTCCTGGGAACAGATGCAACTTGGGTTTTTTTTGGGGGGGGGGGATAAGATTTAGCCAAAGTGGCCCGAAGTTAGGCTCTCAGCAATCCCGGGTTATTTTACACGGCTCCATCCTCCGGCTCCTTCCTCCTCCCAAGGATTCCCAAATCCCCTTTCCCAAATGCATTGATTGGATCCAAAGCATGTGGGCGATTTTTTTTATTTTTAAAAATGTGGTCCCTTTCTCAGGCTTTTCTGGAGTCCCAGCATGTCCAAGGGGGCTTGGGTGCACCTAAAAAGACGAGTGCCACCCGAACCCTTTGGGTCACAATCTCTTCCACGGCGCTTCTCCGCACTTTCATTCAGGGCTTTACAAATGGAAAAAAGTGTCCGTCTGGGAAGTCGTTCCCTGTGGGTAAAAAAAAAAAAAAAAAAACAGCAGCAGGGGGGTCCCGGAGGGTCCCCTAAGCGGAAAAGGTTAGATGTTTAACTCGGTAGAATACATTGAGAAAAAAGCGGAAAAGCCCAACCGCTGCGCTTCCACCCAAATTGTCTCAGCGTGATCGGTCCTGGATCCCTTTTCCTCGAATCACTCCATGGTGCTCGGCGAACAGGCAACGCGGCACAGGAGGAGCAGTTCAGCGGCACCGGCATAGCCGAACGAATCCTTGCATTTCTCTCTCCCCCCCTCCATCTGCAAAGACGCTCCGAGATACAAAATAAAGCTCGTTTTCCGCTCGACAACCGGCTATAATTTTTTTTTTTTAAAGCTGACCTCGCTTTAAAATGCTGAGTGGGAAAAATGATGGAATTCCACAGTCCCACTGACCGACTTCCGAATGCTCAGTTGCTCCGTTTGTTAGTGGCTCACATTCCAATCCCGACAAGACGGCGACTGACGTGACGTCCCATCCACGCTCGCCAGCTGCAAGCTGATTGGTCCGTAAGGAAGCGGATAAGGCGGGACTTGGATAGACGGCACCCATTCATAACCCGAGTGCTCCGCATGTGCAAATCATCTAATTGTAAAGCTATGGAGGTTGTTTGGAGAGGTGCCAGGGGAGGGGGGGGGCATGACACCCTCTGCTGAGGCCACAAGTTGCAGGCTGATATGACTCAGGCGTAAATGTTTGCACTCTTTTCTGACTGGATCATCACCTTCTTTTTGCTCTGCCTGCTGCTAAGAAAATTAGACATCTGTTAGGTGATTATTTTGGTTTTTGATGCACATTAAGCCAGCTAAAAATATTATTACCACTTGGAGAATGCAAGAATATCCATTGATACTGTTGAATGCACAACAAATTAAATTAAATTAAATTAAATTAAATTAAATTAAATTAAATTAAATTAAATTAAATTAAATTAAATTAAATTAAATTAAATTAAATTAAATTAAATTATTCATTCATTTTCTACCGCTTTTTCCTCACGAGGGTCGCGGGGGTGCTGGAGCCTATCCCAGCTTTCTTCGGGTGAGAGGCGGGGTACACCCTGGACTGGTCACCAGCCAATCACAGGGCACATATAGACAAACAACCATTCACACTCACATTCATACCTATTGGCCAATTTGGAGTGGCCAATTAACCTAGCATGTTTTTGGAATGTGGGAGGAAACCGGAGTACCCGGAGAAAACCCACGCATGCACGGGGAGAACATGCAAACTTCACACAGAGATGCCTGAGGGTGGAATTGAACCCTTGTCTCCTCGCTGTGAGGTCTGCGTGCTAACCACTAGACCGCATTGCAGCGCCTAAATTAAATTAAATTAAATTAAATTAAATTAAATTAAATTAAATTAAATTAAATTAAATTAAATTAAATTAAATTAAATTAAATTAAATAAATTAAATTAAATTAAATTAAATTAAATTAAATTAAATTAATACAAATATGATGCTAAATTAACTTGTTTGATGCATTTAATAGTGTGCTTAAAATGATGTGAATTAGAGAGTGTTTTTTTTCTGTTCTGTTCTTCACTCACAATACAAAGACCAAAGACTTTTCTATATTTTTATTTTATATGTTTTTATATTGGGGCAGCACGGTGGTCGAGTGGTTAGCGTGCAGACCTCACAGCTAGGACCGGGGTTCAATTCCACTCTCGGCCATCTCTGTGTGGACTTTGCATGCGTGGGTTTTCTCCGGGTACTCCGGTTTCCTCCCACATTCCAAAAACATGCTAGGTTAATTGCCGACTCCAAATTGTCCATAGCTGTCCTCTCGCCCGAAGACAGCTGGGATAGGCTCCAGCATCCCGCTCGACCCTCGTGAGGAAAAAGCGGTAAAAATGAATTAATTAATGTTTTTATATTGGGGCGGCACGGCGGTCAAGTGGTTAGAGTGCAGACCTCACAGCTAGGAGACCTGGGATCAATTCCACCTTTGCCTATCTCTATGTGGCGTTTGCATGCATGCGTTTTCTCCGGGTACTCCGGTTTCCTCCCACATTCCAAAAAACATGCTAGGTTAATTGGCGACTTCAAATTGTCCATAGACTTCTTATGTCTTGTTGTTGTCTTTCTTTTTTAACATGTAAAGCACTTTGTGCTACATTCTATGTATGAAAAGTGCTCTACAAATAAAGTTCGATTGATTGAAAGTTTCAAAACACGGGTCACCCATTTGACAGAGACATTAATAACAGAGGAGAGCATCTTGTGAGTGTTTCATAGAGCTACATAATCCTCCTTGCTGCGACTTTGTGGCAAAATACTCGGGCAGGGTGAAAAGGCCATCCTCGTATTTTATCGGCCAATTAGCTCAGAAGAGGGGCACTAATTAGGAGGGCTGGCTGGGAGATGAGCCAGGATCCCATGGCTGGCCAGCGCTCATCATTGGAATATGTTGGTGACGAAAAGGCCTGGGTGCTATTACAGTCTTGGCCAAAAATGTTGAAAATGACACATATTATTATTCATTCATTTTCTGCCGCTTATCGTCACGAGTGCTGGAGCCTATCCCAGCTGCTACACCCTGGACTGGTCGCCAGGCAATCACAGGGCACATATAGACAAACAACCATTCACACTCACATTCATACCTATGGACAATTTGGAGTCGCCAATTAACCTAGCATGTTTTTGGAATGTGGGAGGAAACTGGAGTACCCATAGAAAACCCACGCATGCATGGGAAGAACATGCAAACTCCACACAGAAGGTGGAATCGAACTCGGGTCTCCTAGCTGCATGGCCTGCGTGCTAACCACTCGTACACGGACACAAATATTATTCATTCATTCATTCATTTTCTACCGCTTATCCTCACAAGAGTCACGGGGGTGCTGGAGCCTATCCCAGCTGCTAAACCCTGGACTGGTCGCCAGCCAATCACAGGGCACATATAGACAAACAACCATTCACACTCACATTCATACCTATGGACAATTTGGAGTCGCCTAGAATGTTTTTGGAATGTGGGAGGAAACCGGAGTACCCATAGAAAACCCACGCATGCATGGGAAGAACATGCAAACTCCACACAGAAGGTGGAATCGAACTCGGGTCTCCTAGCTGCATGGCCTGCGTGCTAACCACTCGTACACGGACACAAATATTATTCATTCATTCATTCACTTTCTACCGCTTATCCTCACAAGAGTCACGGGGGTGCTGGAGCCTATCCCAGCTGCTACACCCTGGACTGGTCGCCAGCCAATCACAGGGCACATATAGACAAACAACCATTCACACTCACATTCATACCTATGGACAATTTGGAGTCGCGTAGAATGTTTTTGGAATGTGGGAGGAAACCGGAGTACCCAGAGAAAACCCACGCATGCACGGGAAGAACATGCAAACTCCACACAGAAGGTGGAATCAAACTCGCTGCATGGCCTGTGTGCCAAGCACTCATCCGCAAGCACAAATATTAATGTTCACAAATTCTGCTTCCTCAGTTGGTATGATGGTAAATTGCATATACTCTACAATGAATTGCAAAAATCCCTTTGTCATGAAAATTTCCACTGCATTTCAGCCCTGTCACAAAAACACCAGATGACATAATTTGTTTTTTCTCTGTTAACCCTGGTTACCTGCAAAGAAAACACATGCAGTCATTATTGCCATCCATTTTCTATGGTCGTGGATGTGCTGGAGCCTATCCCAGCTGTCTTTGGGCGAGAGGCGGAGTACACCCTGGACTGGTCAGTCATTATTGCTTAGCACAAAAAAAGGCTTCACAGGTAAGGATTATTGATGCCAGTAAGATGACACCGAAACCAACCAAAGAGAGGTTTGAAAGAGAGGTTTGATTGCTGTCAAGACGGCAATAGGACACCCAAGAAAGTTTTCCGAAAGTTGATCTAGCTGCAGGATTGAGGCACTGCTTGCATCTGGCAGGCGTGGGTGTATGGTGTATCTGCAAGGACAGTGAGGTGAAGACTTTTGGAAGATGGCCTGGTGTCAAGAAGGGCAGCAAAAAAAAAAAAGCCACTTTCTTCCAGGAAAAAAAAAAAAAAATCTGGGATAGACTAGTATTCCGCCAAAGATAGAGGAATTGGACTGCTGAGGACTGGGATAAAGTAATTTTCTCTCATGATTCCCCTTTCTGATAGTGGGGGGCATCCATAAAAAAGCTCGCAGAGAGAAGAAAAGGTGAGTGCTACCATCAGTCTTGTGTTGTGGCAATAGTAGAGAATCCTGCGACCACTCACAATTTTGTCTATGAAAACAGTCATGGATAAAGAATGGTACCCAAACATCTTCCGAAAGCAACTTCTCCCGACTTTCCAAGAACAGTTTGATAAATCGGTGGCTTGGGGAACAATACTAACATACCATCATCTTGACAAAAACATCTATAAACATTGAAACTTTGTGAAACCTACCACTCATGGTTTTGGCCCCACTGCTACAAAAGATAAAGACACACTCGCATATTCTCAAGGTTTTATTATTACTCTGAGAGTTTCAAGAGGCATTTTGGAAAAAAAAAGCTTCTTGACAGGCTTGTGACATGTTAGCATTTTGCAGAAACCTTTTAGACAGCGCACATGAAAACTACTGCATATTTCCAAATACGTTGCACATAAAAAAATGTGGGATGAAGTGAAGAAGAAGGTCTTTTTCTTTCACATGAATTGAACCCAAACACCTATTAGTGTTGGGGAATTACAAAATGAAGCTTAAAAAATATTGCCAGACATACAACAATACATTGTACATTGAAAAATAAAAAACTTTTATTTCATTTGAATATGCATCAGATTACAATTGAATGCATCACATAATCAGTTCACAAAGTCCAAAGTGCGGTCCAGGGGCCATTGGCGGGTTGCGGCTAATTAAACAATAAAAAAACTCAGCAAAAATGGGTAAAATATTGTAATGTAAAGAGAAATAGAATGTTGACACTGTCAACAAACAACGCAAAACTTTGTCTTTAATTGTAAATAATAAGAGAAAATAAACAACAGAAGACATAAATAAGACTTGTGTTGTTGTAAATGTGTTCCAGTGCTAGGGGAGCTGAGTTGGGGTGCGGACAGGAAGTGACGTGACATAGGGTATTCAGAGTTGAGTTTTAACTTAGCATGGGATACGGCTGCAACAGTTTTTTCTGTGTTAGGGGGGTCATTGTGGCTGTTGTTACGGCGATCGCATCTGGTGCTTGTGTGTCTCACTGAACATTACTGACACCTAGTGACACCAGTGTAGAATACTACACATCATCCCAGCGTCTTTGAATGTGTTGTCTGAATGGTTATAGTATTAATTAATTGGGGGCGGCATGGCAGATTAATTAAAAAAAACTAAATTAATTAATTTGTTAATTAATTTAGTTAATGCCACAATTTTAATGCCTTGACCACATGGATCTACTCCCACACATGTTTAAACTCAATTTAATATCATATAGGGCTGCACCGCGTATGAGTGGTTAGCGCCACACAGCTAGGAGACCCGAGTTCGATTCCACTTTCAGCCATCTCTGTGTGGAGTTTGCATGTTCTCCCCGTGCATGCGTGGGTTAATTAGCGACTACAAATTGTCCATAGGTATGAATGTGAGTGTGAATGGTTGTTTGTCTATATGTGCCCTGTGATTGGCTGGTCCCCAGCCAATGTTGGAACATATTTATTTCATTCATTCATTTTCTACTGCTTTTCCTCACGAGGGTCGCAGGGGGTGCTGGAGCCTATCCCAGCTGTCTTCGGGCGAGAGGCGGCGTACACCCTGGACTGGTCGCCAGCCAATCACAGGGCACATATAGACAAACAACCATTCACACTCACATTCATACCTATGGAGAATTTGGAATCGCCAATTAACCTAGCATGTTTTTGGAATGTGGGAGGAAACCAGAGTACCTGGAGGATGGATGGACACCCTGGACTGATGGCCAGCCAATCACAGGGCACATATAGACAAACAACCATTCACACTCACATTCATACCTATGGATAATTTGGAGTCGCCAATTAATGGAGCATTTTTTGGAATGTGGGAGGAAACCCACAGAAGCGCGGGGAGAACATGCAAACACCACACAGAGATGAATGATGGGGAATCGAACCTGGGTCCCCAAGCTGCGTGGCCTGTGCGCTAACCACTCACCACCGTGCAGCCTTGTTGGAACATAATATAACATAATATACTACAATAGCATACATACTTGTATATATAGATATTGTTTGTGTATGTTTGGATATAATAATATATATGCTTTTTTTTGGCTCTGTCTGTCTCTATCTGGGCAGAGATGCCCAAACAGAGATTCAAAGGTAGCACCGATTCCATTTGTGGCGGTCCAACTTTATCAGTGGCAAACCACCGCAAATAAATGAATACAAAAAAAAATTGACTTTGGTTCCATACCATCTGCTGCCTCGTTTGTGTCAGAGTGCACACAACTGATTCAGACCAACTCTCAAATATAACGTCTGTGTTCATACCATATGATTATTTATAATTATTTCAGCGGCTGACCGGAACAGATTTCAATTTTTCGAGGTTGCAGTGATTGCACGGCTAATGCGGTCAGGGCTGTGTGTGAAGTACAAAACTAAAGGATACGTCGGTCGGTCTTCTGTGGCTGCATACCAGCCAAATCGCCCAAATCCAAATCCACCTCAAGTGAATATGCAGTTGAATACTAACGAGCAAGCCAGTGGCAGGGGTATCGGTTTTAATGAGGACAAAAACCTCATCACTACATCTTACCTAAAACATTTCACTGGCTGCTTGCCTGCCAGCTGGCACTTCCCAGAAGGATCCCGGGGTTAAAATTGCAGGGTTTCAGTGCAGCTCATTGAGGGCAGAGGCAACAAACGACAGCCTCTCCTCCCACTCCTCTAAACATTTAAACCCAGCTCTGTTTGCCCGTAGCAATCTCTGCTCAGGAGCTGAAAGGTCACTTAAAATAAATAAAGAATGTGGAGATCACTAAGCATCCCACTCACAGAGTGAGCAGCACTTTGTATGGATAGCCGAGGCTGCACCATTTAGCATGCAGTAACCTGAAGCAATCCGTAAGACTGGCGGTCTGAGAAGACAGAAAGTCCAGATGGACTGCTGTTCACTTGTCACATTTATAGTAATGTTAATGGTAATGGTTTTATTTCATTTGAACATGCATCAGATTACAATTGAATGCATCACATAATCAGTTCACAGTTCCACATGTCCAAAAAGAGTAGGAAGAAGCAAAGCTTATTAAATCCTACCCCTCCATCTGGTACTTTTGCAATCATTAACAGTATTTGTTCACTTCCTGCTTTCCAAATATAATTTAAGTTTTCTTTTTTTTAATTTTAATTTTAATTTTAATTTTAATTTTAATTTTAATTTTAATTTTAATTTTAATTTTAATTTTAATTTTAATTTTAATTCCATGTATTTTAATTTTAATTCCATGTATTAAAATTAAAATTAAAATTAAAATTAAAATTAAAATTAAAATTAAAATTAAAATTAAAATTAAAATAAATAATAAATAAAAATTATTAATAAATAAAAATAAAAATAAAAATTAAATTTTAATTTTAATTTTAATTTTAATTTTAATTTTAATTTTAATTTTAATTTTAATTTTAATTTTAATTAAAATCAAAATCAAAATCAAAATTAAATTTAAATTTTAATTTTAATTTTAATTTTAATTTTAATTTTAATTTTAATTTTAATTTTAATTTTAATTTTAATTTTAATTTTAATTACCAAGGTACAAGGTGATATGACCATCCAATGACATAATGGGTACCATAGCAACTGTCAATATAGTGATATATAAGCCAAAATATTGCACAGTAATACTGACTGCACACTACATCACCAATTCAATACATTTTATAATATATCTAAGCTACAACAATATTTGGCACACTTGCACAATAAAAAAATCAATACAAAAATCTCATATTAATACCCCACACCCTTGAGATAGTGTACAGTATATTTGGGGCGAGTGGATGCTTGCATGTAAAAATGTTCTCATGCCCTTTCTTCTCATCATGGTGTAGCAGCGCCCAGCTTGTGACATCATCCAAAGGCGAGTTTATCAGCAACCAATCAGCAGCAGTCTGAGGACTCTCAAAGACTGTTTTGTCTTCTCCTTGCCTGAAACTCGCTGAACCATCAGATTATCTTCCAGCCTCGGGAATGTGTTTACCGCAACCGGAATATGCAAGTCTTCAACCGCCACAATATTGTTTAAGCAGCTTTTTTAGTTTATCACTTCATTTAAATGAGTGTCGATGTCAGTTTATACCAGGGGTGTCCTTTTATTTTTTTTATGAAAGGATGCAAGGGACACTTTGATATTTTGTAAACCAATACGTGTAGCTATGCCAAGAAGTTATTATACTTCAAGAAAAATGTTTTGTTATTTTGATTAAAAGTGCATTATTATTTTTTTTACCCCGGTTTGCTGTTGTTTTTTCAGTTTTTGAAATATTTCTTGAACAATATTTGTTCATTTTATTATTGTAATACTATGGCATTATACCTACACTATTACTAAAAAATATTTATTGTTATATTTTTTATTTAATTATATTTATTTAATAAATATATAATTATATATAAATATATATAATTATTTTTTATATTTATTTATTATTTATTCTTTATTTTGTTTTGTTTCCCATACTATTAAGTATTTTTTTCATTTTATGACTTTAAGTATGACATATGATTAGTTTTTCATAATATTAGAACTTTTTGATGTAATATTTCAACTTATATTTTCACATCTAAAACGACAAAGATATACTAAAATTTTCCTCATAATATCACAACACTGTTTTTGTAAAATTACAACATTTTTCTTAACATTTTCACTTTATTCTTGTAAAATTACCGGTTTTATTTTATATTTTTATTGTTGTTTATTGTTGTTTTCCAACGGGCTGCAAAAGGCCCCCAGGCCGCACTTTGAACACTTCTGATTTCTACATTCGCTCACAAATTTCCGCAATTTGAATTACAGTTCCAAAAAAAATAACAGCATAATATTATGCATATCTAAACGAATACAGTATTGAAAAGTAAATGTAGTTGATTTAAAGTTAAAGCAACCATCTACAAAGGCTGGAGTCTTGTATTTGTGGAGGCTTTCCTCTGAAATAATTTTTCATAAACACATAGCCAAACAACCAAGACGTTTTTAATTAACCATAATTATAATTCCCTAACTTGGATTTAACAACAAAGCTGGCCCACATATCGAAAATTGTTTCTTAGCTGCAGTTTGCTTTAATTATGGCATTTATTTAGATATGATTTATAGAAACATTTGCTTTCGTGTTTAAATATTGATATTCATAGGGGTAATCAATGCTAACAGAGATAGCGGAAAAGGAAAGAAAGCATTGATTTATCAGTATTGACCAGCATAACACTACCAGATATGACTTATTATGAATTAAGATCTTCTTGGTAGATAAAATGTAATTTATCCCACCCAGGAAAATGTATTTTTAATAATATATAAGCTATATAAGCTAAATATATTTATATATTATTAATTCATTCATTTTCTATTGCTTATCCGCACTATGGTTGTGGGTGTGCTGGAGCCTATCCCAGCTGAAAGAGGTGTACCCCGCCTTTCACTCATAGACAGATGGGATAGGCTCCCCGTGCATGCGTGGGTTTTCTCCGGGTACAGGGCTGAAATGCAGTGGAATTTTTCATGACATTGCAATTCATTCTGGAGTATATGCAAATTTCCATCATACAAACTAAGGAAGCAGAATTTGTGAAAATTAATATGTGTCCGTGGACGAGTGGTTAGCACACAGGCCATGCAGCTAGGAGACCCGAGTTCGATTCCACCATCTGTGTGGAGTTTGCATGTTCTCCCCGTGCATGTGTGGGTTTTCTCCGGGTACTCCGGTTTCCTCCCACATTCCAAAAAACATGCTAGGTTAATTAGCGACTCCCAATTGTCCATAGGTATGAATGTGAGTGTGAATGGTTGTTTGTCTATATGTGCTCTGTGATTGGCTGGCGGATAAGCAGGTATATAAAATGCATGGATGTCCAATTTTGTCGGTGCCAATCACATTAGCGCCAGTGTCATTAAATCTAACATACGTGATATCAAATCAGCTGCATTCAAAAGCTGGTATCATTGCCTCTGAAAGTGCTGATGCTGCTGTGGGACGTGCTTGCTCCAGTACACATGATCTTTTTTTTTTTTTTTTTTTCATCCATTCAGAGATTCCCTAATTCCCTCTTGGAGTGATACGCACAGTAATCCACTTAATTTACAATTACGTATTCATATGGATTGATGAATGCCCTAAAGTAATCCCACTGACACAGCTGGTGAGCATGGAAATTTAGAAGTATAGCCTATATGCTGTTTTTATTTTTTTTTATTGTTCATCAAATACAACACATACTAAATATAGAATAATCAACACACAGGACATATAAATATGCCCTCTCATTTTATATTCTGTATGAACCTCCTCCTTTTTTCATAATATGCAGAGGTGAAGCTTGTCAGTGCATTGATAATATTAATATTTTAACCCCCCCCCCACCCACACCTCCAGCTGTGTCAGATCTCTTCGGCGCTTTGAACCTTAACCCAATCCGCAATCTATCGACCTCTGTTCTTCAGACAAACTTTTCAGAATGGATCGACCATAAACTGGCATGATTGTGAAGTCGTGGAAAAATTAGCAAGATTTTATTTCATACAATGACATAGTAGGTCTAGTGGCAGGAGACCAGAGTTCGATCCCACCCTCGGTTATCTCTGTGTGGAGTTTGCATGTTCACCCCGTGCGTGCGTGTTTTTTTTTCCGGGTACTCCGGTTTCCTCCCACATTCCAAAAACATGCTAAGTTAATTGGCGACTCCAAGAAGGATGAAGGATGCTGAGGTTCTCATTGAGAGTGACCAGGATGGATAGGATCATTACATGTTAGAGGCTTTGGAGATAAAGGCCTTGGATTTATTTATTTATTTATTTTAAAGGGGGAAACTGTCAATTGAAGAGGGGTGGAGAGTGTTTTTTTATTGCAAATGTTATCTGAAATTAGAGGCACTCGCAAAGGTGTGCTGTACGTATTGAGTAATCCTGTGTTTATTGCATTGAACTGGTCTCAGACCCGACAGTGATAATATTTTAGCATTGAAAACCTGTTTATGACCTTTTTTTTAAAACATTATTAGAGCCCTCTAGACATGAAATAACACCCCTATAGTCACATTTACACTTATACTGTATTACACAATGTAGTAGACATAATAAAGAAAGACATATAAGGCAAAATAAGGCACACAAAAATACAGTAGATACTGATACTAATACTAAACTTTATTTTTATTTATTTATTTTTTAAAGGGGAAAATGTCAATTGAAGAGGAGTGGAGAGTGTTTTTTTATTGCAAATGTTATCTGAAATTAGAAGCACTACAGTGATAATATTTTAGCATTGAAAACCTGTTTATGACCATCTAAATATGTTTTTTTAACATTATTAGAGCCCTCTAGACATGAAATAACACCCCTATAGTCACATTTACACTCATAATGTATTACACAATGTAGTAGACATAATAAAGAAAGACATATAAGGCAATAAGGTACACAAAAATACAGATACTGATACTAATACTAAGCTTTATTTTTATTTTTTTATTTTTATTTTTGTTTTTTATTGCAAATGTTATCTGAAATTAGAAGCACTACAGTGATAATATTTTAGCATTGAAAATCTGTTTATGACCATCTAAATATGTTTTTTTAACATTATTAGAGCCCTCTAGACATGAAATAACACCCCTATAGTCACATTTACACTCATAATGTATTACACAATGTAGTAGACATAATAAAGAAAGACATATAAGGCAATAAGGTACACAAAAATACAGATACTGATACTAATACTAAGCTTTATTTTTATTTTTTTATTTTTTTTTGTTTTTTATTGCAAATGTTATTTGAAATTAGAAGCACTACAGTGATAATATTTTAGCATTGAAAATCTGTTTATGACCATCTAAATATGTTTTTTTTAACATTATTAGAGCCTCTTAGACATGAAATAACACCCCTATAGTCACATTTACACTCATAATGTATTACACAATGTAGTAGACATAATAAAGAAAGACATATAAGGCAATAAGGTACACAAAAATACAGATACTGATACTAATACTAAGCTTTATTTTTATTTTTTTATTTTTTTTGTTTTTTATTGCAAATGTTATCTGAAATTAGAAGCACTACAGTGATAATATTTTAGCATTGAAAACCTGTTTATGACCATCTAAATATGTTTTTTTTAACATTATTAGAGCCTCTTAGACATGAAATAACACCCCTATAGTCACATTTACACTCATAATGTATTACACAATGTAGTAGACATAATAAAGAAAGACATATAAGGCAATAAGGTACACAAAAATACAGATACTGATACTAATACTAAGCTTTATTTTTATTTTTTTATTTTTTTTTGTTTTTTATTGCAAATGTTATCTGAAATTAGAAGCACTACAGTGATAATATTTTAGCATTGAAAATCTGTTTATGACCATCTAAATAGGTTTTTTTAACATTATTAGAGCCCTCTAGACATGAAATAACACCCCTATAGTCACATTTACACTCATAATGTATTACACAATGTAGTAGACATAATAAAGAAAGACATATAAGGCAATAAGGTACACAAAAATACAGTAGATACTGATACTAATACTAAGCTTTATTTTTATTTTTTTATTTTTTTTTGTTTTTTATTGCAAATGTTATTTGAAATTAGAAGCACTACAGTGATAATATTTTAGCATTAAAAACCTGTTTATGACCATCTAAATATGTTTTTTTTAACATTATTAGAGCCTCCTAGACATGAAATAACACCCCTATAGTCACATTTACACTCATAATGTATTGCACAATGTAGTAGACATACTAAAGAAAGACATATAAGGCAATACGGTACACAAAAATACAGATACTGATACTAATACTAAGCTTTATTTTTATTTTTTTATTTTTTTTGTTTTTTATTGCAAATGTTATCTGAAATTGGAAGCACTACAGTGATAATATTTTAGCATTGAACATCTGTTTATGACCATCTAAATATGTTTTTTTAACATTATTAGAGCCTCTTAGACATGAAATAACACCCCTATAGTCACATTTACACTCATAATGTATTACACAATGTAGTAGACATACTAAAGAAAGACATATAAGGCAATAAGGTACACAAAAATACAGTAGATACTGATACTAATACTAAGGCACATACATTTGGAGTAGATACTGAGGGACTAATAAAGAACTAATGAGGAACTAAAGACTGGTATTTAGGGTTAGGTACGCTCTTTATGTATGCAGTAATGTTTACTTCATGATATGTCATGTTAAGGCGGCGCAGTGTTTCAGATTGTGGCCCCTGACAGCCGAGAGCGATGCAGGGAAAAGGTTAGAATGACATGCGGGGACATGTTATGAGCACCGCCTTAACTCGACAGTGCAAGGTTAATTATGGATGGTCTTCTTAGTGTTTGGCAAGGACTCAACACTAAATGGGAGAGACGACTGAAGCCTCGGCTGCCTTCTGGCTATACTTCTCTTATGTTTTATTACTGCCAAAGGTTACGACGAGGTAGTGGAGTTCCACAATCACACTGACAAGCTCACTGGCATAAAAAAGTTAACAACAGTTTCAAGTTAAGAGCTTATGCTTTGACCCCTTTTTTTCACCTGTGAGTTAATGGCGAATAACCGACCAACATTTTTGTGAGAAAGACATGCAAAAAAAATTAAATATACGTATATAGGCGACTGAAATATGTTATATAATAATATGTCAAGTACAAGTATAAACTTATATTGTGCTGTTTTGTGGTAAAATACCGCCTACTATTAGTCCAAAATTAGATGTATTTTTGGCCTAAATTTCACATTCTCAAACAGAAAAATACAAATATATCGTATTTTCCAGACGAAAAGTCGCATTTTTCATAGGTTGACATAATAAAGAAAGACATATAAGGCAATAAGGTACACAAAAAAACAGTTGATACTGATACTAATTCTAAGGCACATACATTTAGAGTATTAAATTAAATTAAATTAAATTAAATTAAATTAAATTAAATTAAATTAAATTAAATTAAATTAAATTAAATTAAATTAAATTAAATTAAATTAAATTAAATTTGAATTGTAATTAATTTAAATTTTAGTTTTAATTAATTTAAATTAAAGAGGTTTAATTAAATTTAATTAACTGAAGTTATTAATCCATTCCAAAAGGTCAGACTCTAACCAAAACGGACATTAACCAAATCAAATTTTATCTTAAGAAATCATGTAAATCCAATGAATTAGTTCCAAAAAAACAATAATGTTAACACGAAACACATTTGTATAGTTGGAGTTCATATTTTGATAGCGTAACTGTGTTTGTTAGCAAATAACTACAGAGTCAACCGCTGATGACGGGTTCCTGTTTCCATACATTAGCAAGCTAATAGGTTGCTAACAAGGATTTAACTGATCGCTTTCACTCCTGCCCGGCCAATAACAGCTATCATTGCTGGAGGAGTAATCACATTGATTAATTGATACACTAGAACCCTGGTTAGCGTATTTTAGGACATTTTAACACTGAAAGTTTACCTTGGTTTGCATACACTTTACGATTTGGGCGTGTCTTATGATATTTTTAATACACTGCGTTAGTCTAACTGAATTGAAAGCTATTGTCCCCCAGTTTCGTGACCTGTCATGACATCATCAGTGGTTGACCGTTATTAATCCATTCCAAAAGGTCAGACTCTAACCAAAACGGACATGAACCAAATCAAAATTTCCCTTGAACAATCATGTGAATCCAATGAATTAGTACCAAAAAATAATAATGTTAACACGAAACACATTTGTATAGTTGGGGTTAATATTTTGATAGCGTAACTGTGTTCGTTAGGAAATAACTACAGAGTCAACCATTGATGACGGGTTCCTGTCTCCATAAATTATCAAGCTAATAGGCTGATAACAAGGATTTGGGATAAAAAAAATACATGAAGAACCCAGTTTTAATAATAACACAACACAAGAAGAGGATATTACATGCTAACTGGAAATGTACACAAACCAAGTACCGTACACTAACCAAGGTTTAAAGGCAATTGCATGATTTATATTAAAGTGGATTCATATTAGAGTGTAAATCAGGATCATCACAAGGAATTCCCAGCAAAGGTTATTTCCAAAGCCTGTAAATGTTTGCCAGTTGAGGACTTTGTCACCATGGAAAAGCTTCTTAATGTTCTGCTGGTTTTACCCCTAGGCTAGCAAGTGGCACTTGATGGATGTGTCACCACATTCCCTCGTATCTTAGTGACTGACTAACCCCTCTAACTGTTCCGACGCCATTCAAACACATTGCATCAAACTGATTTACAGCGCCCGCCGTAGTTCACAATTTTGCCTTCTCTTTTCTTCCTCATTCCATGTTTCCATCATTACCGTAATCTTTTCCTTCTCACGCTTCCTTTTTCCACTCCTGTCTAAACAAATTAGGGAGCAAATGAGCGAGGAGTGATAGGGGTGATGTGGAGTGACAAAAAAACGAGGTTGAGAGAGGATGATGAATGAGGCACAGATGATGGATTCCGCATGACAAAGCAAAATCTCCCGATACACAAACACAGCAAGTTCTCTCTCTATGGTTATTAGCAGAATCAATATTATTTAGTATCTTGCATGCATAAAAAAAATACATCAAGTAGTTGTCATTCCTTGCTGGAAAAAAATAACATAGACCAGCTACCAGCATAGACCAGCATACATTGTGTTTTAATGCTGGTTGCTGGTCTATGCTGGTCTGAGGGACAATAATACCAGCACGGAAATACAACGTATACTACATGAAATTAAATTAAATTAAATTAAATTAAATTAAATTAAATTAAATTAAATTAAATTAAATTAAATTAAATTAAATTAAATTAAATTAAATTAAATTAAATTAAATTAAATTTTACAACTGAATAACCACATATACTTCCATTTTGTTCCTGAATAATGCTGTCAAAACAATATTGCCAACAAAACGCTATCAAAATATTAACCCCAATTATACAAATGTGTTTTGTGTTAACCTTATTAGCTTTTTGGAACTAATTCATTGGATTTACATGATTTCTTCAGGGAAAATTTAGTTTTTTTTGGTTAATGTCCGTTTTGGTTAGAGTCTGACCTTTTGAAATTGATTATTTTTTGTTATCCGAATATCAAGGTCATATCAAGGTAAATATCAAGGTCAACCCCTGATGATGTCATAGACATGTCACGAAACTGGGGGACAATAGCTGTGAATTCAGTTAGACTCACACAGTGTATTAAAAATATCATAAGACACACACAAATCGTAAAGTGTATGCAAACCAAGGCAAAATTTTTGTTTAAACTTTCAGTGTTAAAATGTCCTAAAATATGCTAATCAATGTGATTACTCGTCTAGCAATGATAGCTGCTATCGGCCGGGCAAGAGTGAAAAACGGCAGAAAAGCAGAAAACCATCCGTCAGTGAAGAGAACCAGCACAGCTCCTTGGTTGGCGAGACTTGCAGAGGGAATGGAAGAATAATGACAAAGAGTCAAGTTCATTATCATTAAAAATGAAATCTCATTTTACTATCAATCAAGATTAGAATTTCTTTAACGATTTTATGTGCAACCCTAAAACATAGTGTCATTTTTTTTTTTACACAAACTGTATGATAATCCCAGAAAATGATGACTGCTATAATCATGCCAATAGGTTCTTCAGTTGAATAATAATATGCAAAATTGGCACACAACGCCATCCCTTGTGTTCCCAACCTCGTATATAACTTGTGGGGATCAGAGCCTAAAGAGCCACACAGGCCCACAGATCAAACCTTCCATGCCAATTTCCTGTCCGGCATGACCTGTTTGGATGGATGATCTCCCTGATCGCCAATCTCAAGCTGTTCCATCTCTTTTATGGCAGAGAAAATAGATCCTTCCCAACGGAAATCCTCTGGCTACAGTCTGACATAAACCCCTGTGAAATTGGGACTTCTTCAAACCTGGGCTTTCGCTTTCATCAAAATTCAAAAAAAGAACACTGAATAAAAATTCAAGTGATAAGCAGGACTGAAGTCCAAAGCAAATTGAAACTGCTGCCACCTTAGATGTGTTGTTAGTGCTTTGATCAAAGCAGACCAGAAACCTCAGTTGAGTTTCCAGTGTCCAAGAGCAAATGTGAGAGGAACAGATCAAGATTTGGGGGACGGCTGATTGGGAAACTGGCAGATTTTGAGGAGACCTTGACCAGATCATTATTTTCTGTACAATGTTGAGAGTACGTTTCCTTAAAAATGGTGTCTGGGGTGGGATGGTTGGCTATGAGGTCATCTGTGGATTGATCGGGGACCCTATTTGAAATATATCTTTTGTAACACCAGTATGAGGATTTTTCTGACATACCTCATTTTCTTCAAGGAGTCCGAACCATCTCAGTCTGACCTCTCTGACTTTATCTCCAAGGTCTCTAACATGTAATGTCCTGTTCCTGATCCTATCCATCCTGGTCACACCCAATGAGAACCTCAGTATCCTTCTACCAATATATTCACTATCTCTCCTCTGGGCATGTCCCAACCATCTCAGTCTGACCTCTCTGACTTTATCTCCAAGGTCTCTAACATGTAATGTCCCTCGGATGTACTCCTTCCTGATCCTATCCATCCTGGTCACACCCAATGAGAACCTCAGTATCCTTCTAGCAATATATTCACTATCTCTTCTCTGGACATGTCCGAACCATCTCAGTCTGGCCTCTCTGACTTTATCTCCAAGGTCTCTAACATGTAATGTCCCTCGGATGTACTCCTTCCTGATCCTATCCATCCTGGTCACACCCAATGTGAACCTCAGTATCCTTCTAGCAATATATTCACTATCTCTACTCTGGACATGTCCGAACCATCTCAGTCTGGCCTCTCTGACTTTATCTCCAAGGTCTCTAACGTGTAATGTCCTTCGGATGTACTCCTTCCTGATCCTATCCATCCTGGTCACACCCAATGAGAACCTCAGTATCCTTCTAGCAATATATTCACTATCTCTACTCTGGATATGTCCGAACCATCTCAGTCTGGCCTCTCTGACTTTATCTCCAAGGTCTCTAACAAGTAATGTCCCTCGGATGTACTCCTTCCTGATCCTATCCATCCTGGTCACACCCAATGAGAACCTCAGTATCCTTCTACCAATATATTCACTATCTCTTCTCTGGACATGTCCGAACCATCTCAGTCTGGCCTCTCTGACTTTATCTCCAAGGTCTCTAACGTGTAATGTCCCTCGGATGTACTCCTTCCTGATCCTATCCATCCTGGTCACACCCAATGTGAACCTCAGTATCCTTCTAGCAATATATTCACTATCTCTACTCTGGATATGTCCGAACCATCTCAGTCTGGCCTCTCTGACTTTATCTGTAATGTCCCTCTGAT